>NW_006262339.1:17961272-18002438 GCF_000493195.1 Citrus x clementina | reverse complement strand
CACCAAGAAAGAAGGAATTGATTTTGACAAAACTTTTGCACCAATAGCTAGATTAGAATCTATTAGGATGCTATTAGCATTTGCACATCATAAAGATTTTATTTTATATCAAATGAATGTTAAAAGTACATTTTTTAAATGGTTACATTATGGAGGAAGTTTATGTAAAACAACCCCCTAGTTTTGAAAATGAGAAATTTTAGATCATGTTTATAAGTTAACTAAAGCATTATATGGTTTAAAACAAGCACTAAGAGCTTGGTATGATAGACTAAAAAATTCTTACTGGATAATAGTTTTTCAATAGGTAAGGCTCATACAACTCTCTTCATTAAGCATAAGAATCAAGATATTCTCATTGTTCCAATTTATGTTGATGATATTATATTTGGATCTACTAATGAGCTTTTGTGTAAAGAATTTTGATCTAGTATGAGTAAAGAATTTGAGATGAGCATGATGGGAGAATTGAACTACTTTGTTGGACTTAAAATAAAATAAATTGAACAAGAAATTTTCATCAATCAAGCCAGATATCTAAGAGATTTCCTCAAGAAGTTCAGACTTGAAGATGGAAAGATAAAAAGTACTCCAATGAGTTCAACCATCAAGCTTGACAAGGATGAAAAAGGCAAGGAAGTTAATATCAAAACTTATCAAGGTATGATCAGATTCTTGCTTTACTTGACTATTAGTAGGCCTGATATTATGTTTAGTGTATGTTTATGTGCAAGATTTCAATCATGTCCTAAAGAATTTCATTTGCTTGCGGTGAAAAGAATTTTTATTACTTGAGTGGAACCATAGATCTTGGCCTTTGGCATCCTAGAGGAACACATATAGACTTAACATGTTATTTGGATGCTGATTTTGCGGATCTAAGGTTGATAGGAAAAACACTAGTGGAACATGTCACTTTTTAGGTCACTCTCTAGTCTCTTGGTTTAGTAAGAAACAAAATTTGGTTACACTATCAACTACCGAGGCTAAGTATATTGCAACTGGAAGTTGGTGTGCTCAAGCCTTATGGATGAAACAAACTCTTAGAGACTATGGCATTTACCTTGATAAAATATCTAGCATGTGTGATAATGCTAGTGCCATAAATCTTGCAAAGAATCCTTTTCAACACTCAAGAACCAAGCATATAGAGATTAGGCATCATTTCTTTAGAGATCATGTTCAGATATTGCACAATGGCGTAGCTTTATATGATATCAAGTGTGCTTTATTTTCATGATGTGATTACTTGCTTGAATTGATTGTTCGAATTGTGTGAATTCATAAATCATACATTAAATCAGTTTTTAAAACACTTCAGATCAATGAAATGATCTTGGAATGGATTAATTTTAGGCCAAAAATTAAAACAAATGTGCGAAATTATAGTTAAAATAAACAGATAACCGTTTGGTAATAAACATATTACTGTTAAAATACAAAAACTAGGAAATGATAGTTGAAAATTATTGGCAAACCGTTTGGCAAAAACGGTTAATCGAATAAAAACAAAGAGCTAACCTTTATTAACCCTTCACTATTAGTGGAAACCAGATAACCGTTTTTCATTTGGAGCTCTCTGGAAATTATCGGCGTAGCGATTGTAATAAACAACTCGCCGTTTTTATGTGATAAAATTTTTGCCAAGGTTTCTTTTCCATTTTTGCTTGCCCTTTTATCATTTTCTCTCTAAGCCTCAATACCCAAGCTCTCTCTCTCTATAATCCTTTATTTTTCTTGCCATTTCTTGCAAAATTATTCAAAACAAGGATAATGCTATCATTAGAGTCATCATCACTTCAAGTGGATTGCATTGTTTTCTTTTTGATAAGAGTGTTAACACATTGTTCTTGTATGTGTCTTATACATTCAAATTCTCTGCATCGAATACCCTCAAGTTTGTTAAATTCGAACAATTTAGAATTAGAGTTAGAAGAACCTTTTTGAGCTATTGGAGCCACTGATGTAAAAGTCTTCATTGGTTTGTTAAAGTTCTTCTTTTTCAACATCTTCTTGAAATTCTTTGCAATGAGTGCAAGTGAATTATCTACGTATAAATGCAAGTTCTTCTTTTTCAACATCCTCACATGGTTTGGTGGCGGGAACCTGTATTTCAGTCGAAAAGCGTCATTGTTTTCTTTCTTGGGATTCAAATTCAAGCAGTTAGTCTCAGAAACCATCAATTTTCCTATAAGTGAACCCTTAGTCATGGTGGACATATCCGCATATTCTTCAATGGCCAAAATTTTGGGATGATATCTAGGCTGGGCAGATCTTACGATATTTCTATAATTTCTTCCTCAGAAATATGTTTTCCAAGAGCAAAAAAGTCATTAACCATAGCAAGGATTCTGGAATTAAATTTATATATGGTTTCATATGAAACACTAACTAGGCAACCTAGGAGGGGGGTGAATTGGGATTTTAAAATTTAAGTTAAGCAAACCACACAACAATTTAATCTAATGTTTTAATGGAATAAAAAATAATAAATTCAATAAAGCGCAATAATAAGAGAGTAAGGGAAGAGAAAACAAACACAATAATTTTTACGTGGTTCGGCAATCCCCCCTACGTCCACACCTCCAAGCTCACCCGGCTAGAGGATTTCACCATCCAAGCCTCCCAAGGCTTTAAGTTCTTTACAATTGACTTCCAAGGTGTCAATGGACCTTTACAATCAAGAGATTATCTCCCGAATCTGTTCACCCCAAGTGTTTCTCACACTTGTATACTCACAATTTGATAAGAAATGAAATTACAACAAACAACTCTCTTTTAGTGTGGATATACAAATGATAGCTCAATGAGGATTTAATCCATGATGATTTGTGAAATTGATGCTCAATATATGTTGTGTGCACTTGTTTATGCTTGCCAAGATTACCAAAAATAAATTGGATTTGAGTTATTATAGTTTAAGCCTAAAAACTAGCCGTTATAAGTTTTCTGATGATAACTGGCTTGCCGCTTTTGGAATCTGGTTAGTCGCTTTTATGTTACCGTTACAGAAAATATTTGAATTTTAGAACATCCGGCATATCGCTTTCGGAATCCAGTTAGCCGCTTTCATTCCAGTAAGCTACTGCCCAAAATTCGGTCTACCGCTTGCTACAGTGATTGCTACAGTGAAATATTTTTCAAAATTACAGTTTTGATCTAAAACTTTATAGAATTACGCTATGGTTCAAAACGACATAAAACTTTTCACAAAGGTCCAATTTCGGAATTTCTAAATAATGCTTATTATTTCTAAAACTTTTTGAAATTATGATATCGCCCAAAACGCTATGAAACTTTTCAAATAAGTCCTTCTCAAGAATTCCAAATTCCTCCTTTATCAAACATACATTTTTGTGAATTAAGCAAGTTATCTAATATCTTTTGTCCATTTGTAAAATTTAAGATAATCTCATTTAACTCATTGCTCTTCTTCTTAAGCACTTCATTTTCTTTTATTAATTCATCAACATGTGATTTATCATGCTCATATGAAGTACTTTGTTTACATTTAAATGATGCAATCCTATCATGTAACATATCATTATCTAATTCCAATTCTTTGATCTTTTCATTTAATGAAACATTGCATTTTTTAAGGGCATCTTTTTCATTTTTCAAGTCATCTACATGTGATTCTAGATACTTGTACGAAGTGCTAGGTTTCTCATTTGATAATGCAACTCTATCATGCAATGTTTATTTTTTAATTCTAGGTATGTAATCTTTGCGCTTAGAGATTCATTTTCATTTGTGAGCTCTACTATTTTCTTTTTAAGACATGCATTCTTTTTACCAATTTTCATCCACTCATCATGCAATTCTTAAAAAGCATCATGTAATTCATCATATGTAGGAAGATCACTTACCTCATCAAGTTCATTATTCAATTCATCTCCAATTGCCATAAGTGCCAAATTTGACACTTCATGAGATTCATTCTCGTTTGTAGTCTCCTCATACACAACTTCAAGTTTTCTCCAAATGTCATATGCATTAGAACAATTTGAAACTCTATGAAATTTCTTTTTATATAAGGCACAAAATAAAGCATTCATAGCCTTGGAATTTAAAGACATTTTTCCTATCCGACTCACTTAAAGCATTCTTCCTAAGAATGGATGAACCATCACAAACTATTTCCTATATTTCATAGTCTAAGGCTTGTAAAAAGACTCTCATCTTATTTTTCCAATAAGGATAGTCATTACTATCAAATAATAGAGGTCTAAAGGTAGATTGGCCTTCTATGAAGGTTGAGCTAATTTGGTTTGCTATGGATCTTTACTCTAGACGATTAAGTCTACACAAGAGCACATCGCTCGATACCAAATGAAATACTAACTACGCAACCTAAGAGGGGGGTGAATTGAGATTTTAAAATTTAAGCTAAGCAAACCATACAACAATTTAATCTAATGCCCTAATGGAATCAAAAACAATAAATTCAATAAAGCGCAATAATAAGAGAGTAAGAGAAGATAAAACAAACACAAAGATTTTTATATGGTTCGGCAATCCCCCTTACGTCCACGCCTCTAAGCTCACGTAGCTAGAGGATTTCACTATCCAAGCCTCCCAAGGCTTCAAGTTCTTTACAATTGACTTCCAAGGTGTCAATAGACCTTTACAATCAAGAGATTATCTCCCCAATCTCTTCACCCCAAATGTTTCTCACATTTGTACACTCACAATTTGATGAGAAATGAAAATTACAACAAACAACTCTCTTTTAGAGTGGATATACAAATGATAGCTCAATGAAGATTTAATTTATGATGATTTGCGAAATTGAAGCTCAATATATGTTGTGTGCACTTGTTTATGCTTGCCAAGATTGCCAAGAATGAATTGGATTTGAGTTATTATAGTTTAAGCCCAAAAACTAGCCCTTATGAGTTTTCTGATGATAACCGGCTTGCTGCTTTTGAAATCCGGTTAGTCGCTTTTATGTTACCGTTACAGAAAATATTTGAATTTTAGAACATCCAGCATACCGCTTTTGGAATCCAGTTAGCCGCTTTCATTCCAGTAAGCTATTGCCCAAAATTCGATCTACCGCTTGTCAAATCCTGTTAGCCCCTTGCTATAGTGATTGCTAAATTGAACAATTTTCTAAAATTATAGTTTTGATCCAAAACTTTATAGAATTACGCTATGGCCCAAAACAACATAAAAAGTTTTACAAAGGTTCAATTTCGAAATTTTTAAATAATGCTTGTTATTGCCAAAACTTTTTGAAATTATAATATCGCCCAAAATGCTATGAAACTTTTTAAATAAGTCCTTCTCTAGAATTCCAAGCAATACTCGTTGATTTCAAAATTTTCAAAACCATTTCAATTAGACCATAAACTTGAAAAACAACCAATTTTATAAAATCATTTTTTCATTAAATATAAAACTTTTATAATGTGAAAATAATGATTTATTTAAAATGTATAAAAAATAATTTAAGCTTTTAAAAACTTAATCATTCTTAATTTTGTTTGTTATTATGAAAATCAACATTATGGATACATAAATGTTAACATCATATTCATGCATTTTTAGGCTTTCAAAATTAGATGTAAGTTTCTAAAGTTTAGAAAGTTTCACCGTATTATTGCCTTCAAAAGTATTTTGGAGTATATCCCAAGTAGCTTTTGATGTCTTGCATCTAGAAACTAGTTGGTGTTGAAGCACATCAACTCCATTGACATTGGTATTAAGTCCTTTTGCATTATATTCAGATGCATCAAGTTTGTCATTAGTCTATTCTCTGATTGGCTTTGGAGATTCTACACCATCTTTATCGATTTTGATAGGTGGAGTATATCCAGTGAGTACGCATTGCCAAACTCTTTCATCAATAGTTGTCAGATAAATTTCCATCATTTGCTTTCAATAATCATAATTGGTCTCATCTAATATAGGTGGACGAGCCAAAGAGCCTCCATCTCTTTGCAAACTTTTACCTATAAAATAGATCTAAGTTCCAAGCATCCCTAATGTTTGATTCCTGATCACTGCCATTAGAATATTTTCACATATCATTATAGGCAACAACAGTATCCCAATTCTTAGATGTGGTCGTATTAACCCACTTCTCGTTCCTCTCATAAAATCTTATGCCTATTATGGCTTCTTCACTTATCCTCTCGGTCTTCTTATATACGGATTCACAATGTAGTACATATAAATATTTAAAAATATTAGTAATAATACTACCATAAAGAATCAATCGATAATTAACCCTAAGGGGACTTAACATATGCCTCAGAATGACATAGCCTAAGTTAATAGGTCGCATCTTAATAATGCAATCCAATAATGAAATGTCCATACTAGTTACTTCATCTGAATGCCTCTTTCTAGGAGTGATAATATGTTGTAATATAGTGTAGAGTATCCTAATATATAAAGGTAGTAACTGAGAGTGGAAAGGGAGAGAGCATATATCATTAGAAAAGTCTTTATGCCTACATATGTTTCGAACAACATATAAATGAATAAAATTAGCAAACGAGTAGGCCTTCTAGATGTCTATATTTTGAAATCCGAACTTTCAGTCCCTAGGATTTGTTTTAAGTCCTCAACATCAAATCCTATAGGAACCCCTTCTACATTGGCAATTATTCTATCTAGCCTATTTGTGAAGATTTCTATATTTGAGTAAAATACTGGAACTAGATTAGGATGAACTCGTTCCTTAATACTCAAAGCCTTATCCCTAGGTTCTTACATCACCTTAACACTTTTATTACATACAACCAACTCCTCCAAGTCATCCAAATCCACATAGTAAAAATTAATTACCTTATGACCCATAAAGCAGGCTTGGAAATGTTGAGCCAAGGGAGCAATAAAGAAATGAATTCTCCGGAACTCAGAAGTCTCCCTAGGAGGTATTGTGTTCCTCCTTGCAACTTATTTTCTTCTTGCTCCAGTCCTTGAGGTTTCAGCTGCTGATATGGATGTAATAATGGGAATTTTTGAAACTTAATCAAATAGAAAAATTTAAACCAATTAAAATGCATATGAGAGGTTTAGGAAATGATTGGCTGCTCAATTTACTGAAAAAGTGATGAAAAATTGGCCAAAATTGAAGAAATCAGTTCAATTCACCGTTAGGGTTTCAAATTGAGATTTTGGGCTTGAAATTATGTTTTGATTGGTTAAAAAAGGTCTAAAAGTGATTAGAAATGTTTCTTTAGCTTCAATTTGGCAAGAAAACTCAAAAAACAAGTGAGAATTTCATAGAGAAAAGGCTTGGATACCATCGGTAGAGAGAAGACAACGAGCAGACTGTTGTGCAAATTTTATTGAGCTCAAGTGCACGAATCTATTGTAGAATAGATAAATGGTGACGAGTGTCGATCCCACGAGGAGGTAGATTTTAATTATGTGTAGAATTAATTTTCTAAGTGGGTGGTTGGGTTTGTGGTGAAAGTGACTTAGATTATCCTAAAATTTGAATTAAAATGGCAGGAATAAATTAAAGCGAAATCTATTGAAATGAAGCACTTGGGTATCTGGATTTGCATCAACATGCACTATGGGCTAAATATTCCTTATGCCAATTAAATCATGAGGGAGGTTTCCACTCCTCTTGAACCACACTTTAATCAATATGGTGCCAAGGGCTTATCGTGCCAAATAGTAATAACCTTGTACTAGGGAGCCGGTTAAACCAGTGCGGCATCTAGACAAGATTATTACTATCTGTCGACAAAAAGTTAAAACATCCACATTAATTAGAGGGGAAGAGAAAAAATTTACCAAATAAAGCCCATGGCATATGTTGAGACTTCACCTTCAACCCAAGCTTGAAAGAAAATTAGCTACTCATAATTGAACTGAGGGTAAAATGGGAATATATTAAATACATAGGAAATACAAGATGGAGAAGGAATTACAGAAAATAGAGCTCAAAAAATGAATTCAGGAGTATCAAATTAGGGGGGAGCCCCTTTTTTATAGATACATTGAGTAATTCATGCCCATTGGATTAAAAATAATTTAGACGCTCAGGATTGCGTCACGTCATCGGTCAACAGTACGCGGACCACGCGGTTTGAATAGTTACGCAGTTTGACCACGCGGTTTAAATAGTGAGGTGGCTTGAATAGTGACGCGGTTTGGTTATAAATAATTTCGTGTCTATGCATGTACCGTACGCACAATTTTTGGTCCACTAATATGCTGCCACGTCACCGATCAACAGTATATAAGATTTTTAGTCCAATAGGATTGTGGCACCTCATCAGTCAATGTCACATCATCGTTCCGTATATGTGAACAGTGTTGTGAACAGTAACATGCACAGTACCGTGCATGTGAATAGTACCATACTTGTGAGCAATGCCATTTTTCCTTTTATTCTCCTCCTAAGGTTTTTGGCTGTCTTGAGTTCAAAAGTGATGTCTTTTTCACTGTCTGATCTCTCTTTCATTGTAAAATGACTATAAAATACATAAAATTCTTAATTATAATACAACACACATAATTAAATTACAAGAGACTTAAATACATAAAAGTAGGAATGTTAGTGAAACTTGAGGTGTAAAATGATGATTTTCTCCTTTATAAATATACACTTTCTAACACTCAACATACCCCCCAACCAGCTTATTGCTAGTCCCTAGCAATTAAAGCGAAAACAAAATTCAAACCCAAAATGATTTTTTTTAAAACACGTGTTTTTTCAATCAGACTAATGATATCAATCAAATAAAAGTATAAGCATTATCTCCAGTCTAAAAAAATATCACTACCACATCATCCATCCACATGAATCAGCCCAGTAGACTTTGTCACAACTACTTTCAAGAATGACATATCAAACCCCAAAATCTCACTGGAAGTAGTGACACTCTCACAAGGAAATTAAACCCAATAAAAATAGTCACTCCAATGAATGTTAAATTTGAGAGAACATAATAGAGAAGTAATATCTCACGCTCTCATCAAGATGAAAGAAATATGCCAACAGCTTAGAAATAATAAGATCTTAAGTCAAACAAAATGCTAGTCAACCCAATTTATTAATTTATTTATATATTTTTTTTATTTTTTATGTATCACTACAACTTTTTAGCCCATATAACTAGCTTCTACTTCAGACTATAAATCCCTAAAATCAAGAAGGACTTTTATAATGACGTAACGTAGGCTAGGGACATGGCTAACAAAGGAGGGGAAATAAGAAAAACAAAGTATATGTTTGAGAAAAAGTAGAGATTTTTTGGAAGTTGCAAGGTGCATTTCGCTTATTTATTATTATTGTTATTTTTTTCTCTTTTTTTAACAAGTTTTTTTTTGTATGGCACAACTTTACTCAACAAAACAATTATTTACATTTTTCTCAAACATGAATAGGTGATGGAACTTGTAAGACATTAGGTAATATTCAAAATCGAAGTGGGTCAAGATGATAAGTTGACAAATAATTTTTTTTATTAAATAAAAGGCTCAAAAGGGCTAACTATGGATATTTCACAAAAGGGATGGCTAGAAATGGTCAAACGGGTCAAAGATGACATTTCCATCGTCTTTTAGGGCTCTAAATAATCTTTCATATATACTAGTTAAATGGACCTTCAGATGTAGCAACACATTTTTTTAGAGATCATGTTTAAAATAATAAACTGCTAAGCTGTATGAAGAATAGGCAAAAGGGTTACTCTCCAAGAAAAATAATAGGCTCAAAAACTCACTTGGTATTTATTATGACATATGTATTCTTTCAAACAACTCATATTTGTCTCCGACATCAACATGTGGAGTAGGAAACATGGCCTAACATCACTTAAGACCAAATATAATACAAATACTAAAATTTGAAAGTCATCATGCCATCCAATGTTAGAAAAAATCGCACTTTTTTTTTTAGGTTCAAACGACATTCTACCTCCCAACTTATTCTAAATATGAAAAGAAAATATGCATGCAGAAATGTGAAAATGATGCAGAAAAACTAATTAGAAAGGTTACACTTAAAATGATAGAAAAAGAAAATAATTTTTTTTTTAACTAAGAAGATGCGTTTCTCGAGTCATTACACTCTATATTCTGACATCTTCAACTCAAAATTTTGAAAGTGTATATTTATAAAAGAGAAATTAGAAAGAATAAGTTAGAAAAGAAAAAAAATGATTGTCAAAACTTAATAAAGAAAAAGAAAATGTCTGAAATGTTTTTTCCAAATGAAGAAGATGTGTTTCTAGAGTCACTACACTCTATATTCAGTCATCTTCAACACAAAAAGTTAGCCACGGTTAGTCTCTACAACAAAAAATTAGAAAAAACTTAACTAAGATTTCACAATTGTCAACTATTCCCCCCCCAACCAGAACAAAACATTGTCTTCAATATTTTAAATGAAAGAAGTAGAGTTTAGAAGACATCACCTAGGTGGTGCAACACAGAAGAAAATATTTACCAGCGAAGAGCTAAATCTAATTTGCACTTCTTACTGCGGCTACTATTACCATCATTATTTGGACACTCCAACATAAAGGTCCTGGAGTCTAGCTCTGGTCTATGAGCTTGTAACAGATCATGCAACTCATTAGTAGTGTGAGCGCAAATAAAAAAATTTTTCGCTGTGGAAGGAATGAAATAGTTTTTTATTGGATGGTTAAGAAATGCTATAAAGTCATCATAAAAGTTATTGACATTTAACAAACCGATGGGTTTCTGGTGAATGTGCAAATGGACCCAAGATGCTAATGTGATAAGTGCCTCTAGAGTTGCAAGATCTCCTGGTAGGAAAATAAAAGCATTAGCATGATTTAGCATTTTAGTTATTCTCTCTTTCATACCTGAGACAACTAACTCGTCTCCAATCAGTGAGTCAGACAAACTGCCCTAAGGTTTTAGGGCTCTTAGGATGATTCCTAATACTTGGCTTCCTCTGACAAAAGCAGCTTCTGAGACCAATTTTGATAATCATTTGTTACCTCCTCCGTACACCAAGTGTAATTTTCTCTCTACTATACTTCGACCAAGATCTATGCCTACTTTAACAAACTCTTTATGTTTGCCATAGTTAAATCCCGAAAGCACACAAATGTTCTTGAATTGTTTATTGGGAGTAGCTACCATTGGGATACTTCTCGAAAATAATTTATGAGTGCTTAACAAAAAAATCATATTTAAGAATCTTGGTGACAGTGGGTCACAATTGTGTATGAGGTAGCATGTCAGTGTCAATTAACGCGTAAAGCACATGGATCGAGAGTAAAAAAGAAAATAATAATAATAAAATAAAATTATTAAAGATAGTAATGAAAATGATAAAACAACAGTGAAATAAAACAACAGTGAAGTAAAAGGATATTTACAGGTAGATGTGAATGTGGCTCACATCTTCCTCTGGTTTTACATCCAGAAATGGCTTGAACGCCTTCTATGGGTTGATGATAGACTTCCCATCTTGTTTTCTTATAAACTGGGAAACATGGTCATTTATAGTTAGATTCCCGAGACTATATCGTGCACGCTCTTTTTGGAATAATGGCCATAACTAGAGAATTGGTCATTTTACATATCCACTAGGATGCGTTTCAAGAGACAAAAGAATATCATCCAATGACTCCTTATTCAAGTCATCCCTAATGAATTGAATCTTATCTTCCCTGTTATCAGACACCTTTCCTAAAGAACATGGTTTTTTATTGCATATCATTTTAGCACACTTATGACAAGCAACAGAAATTCTTCGAGCTCTTCGTTTTCTTGTATACTTTCCTTTACCACAACCAGGCGTGTATGCAATAAATTTTGGAGGCAACTCACATGTCAATCGTACTTTGGCCTCGATTAACTAGCGGATGTTAACAGGTATGTTATTTTTTATAAGCAATCGTATGCGTTCGGATCGAGCTTTATACATTGTAAGGAGGGCATTCTGAGGAAGTGAAGGGAATCGATTGTGAAGCTTTGCTAGAATCTCATTTCTGTCCATACCTTCGCCTCAGAATATCAGTTATTATAGAAAACTTAAGTAACCAACTTGATTTTCACGGAGTACTGTTATCTGCCACTTAACCGGGGTAACAAACTAAAGCACACAAACGGAGTAACAAACTAAAACACACAAAGAAAATTACAATCGTCCTCTTATTGAATTTACCTCAAGCTCCAACTGAATGTCGAAGATACCTCCCTCAATATCTCTGAGTTGTCTTTCTAAATCCTCAACATAGGATACTAACTCTGGTGGATGTAGATCCTAAATATGATGTGTTTTACAAAATCAAATTTGGCTTCTGAGATGAAATTTTACACGTTGAAGTCACATAAGAAGGTCCAAAAGGATCTGTTTCGCTGAGGTACTCATGATTAATAATTATAAAAGAAAACTTAATGGTTAAATACACACACTTATGTAAAAATAATTTCAATTAGTAAAAGAATAGTAAAAAGAAAGAAAAAAATTAAATCATCGAAAAGAAAGAAAAATCTCAATTAAAATATGGTAGGTCACTCAAATTTATTTCGGTGTCCTCTCCATATGTATGGTACTCCAGATATAGCTTTAATCTTTGACCATTAACTTTAAAAGTGACACTGTTCTTTGGGTCCTTAATTTCAATTACCCCGTATGGAAAAATAGTGTGAACAATAAAGGGGCCAGACCATTGAGAGCATAACTTACCTGAGAATAGGTGCAAGCGAGAATTGAATAAAAGCACTTTCTGACTTGGAGTGAAAGATTTTCTCATAATTTACTCGTCATGAAAGACTTTCATTCACTGCTTGTAAATCTTGGCATTTTCGTATACATCATTGCGAATTTCTTCAAGTTCTGCCAGTTGTAATCTTCTTTCTGAGCTAGCTTACTGCATGTCAAAATTGAATTTTTTGATGGCCCAGTACACACGATACTCGAGTTCCACAAGTAGGTGGCAAGCTTTTCCATATACTAGCCTGTAGGTGACATCCCAATCGGGGTCTTGAAAGCCGTTCTATATGCCCATAATGCATCATCGAGTCTTAATGACCAATCTTTTCTGTCTGGCCTCATCATCTTTTCTAATATGTGCTTTATTTCTCGATTGGAGATCTCAACTTGGTCACTAGTTTGCGGATGATATGGGGTTGGCACTTTCTGAATGATGGAATACTTTGTAAAAAGAGCTTTGAATGCTTTGTTGCAAAAGTGGGTAGCATCATCACTGATTATTGTTCGAGGGAATCCAAAGCATGAAACAATGTTGCTTTTCAAAAAATCATATCACCACCTTGTAATCATTGGTTCTACAGTGAATTGCTTCTATCCATTTTGATTCATAGTCAACAACAACCAATATGTATTGATGGCCAAAAGAAGGGAGAAATGGTCCCATAAAGTCGATACCCTACACATCAAAAATCTTAACCACTAAAATTCGATTTAGTGGCATCATATTCCGCAAAAATTTTGGCTTTATCCTGCTTAGTCCAATGCTCTGGAAGTTGACATGTAATAAGGTAATTAACTATATTAGCATACCATGGTAATACTTGCACACTCATCAATTGTTTATTTGGAAATGACTCATTCAATGTTAATGATTCTGTAATTGTGTCAAAATTGAGACGAGCGAGATGGTCAGCCACAACATTTTCTATGTCTTTCTTATCTTTGAATTCCAAGTCAAATTTTTGCAAAAGTAACACCCAATGAATTAGTCTAGCTTTTGCATCTTTCTTTGTGAGAAGATATTTAAGAGCAGCATGATCTGTGAATACAATTATTTTACAACCAATGAAATAAGATCGAAATTTCTCTAATGCAAACACTACTGCTAATATTTCTTTTTCAATGGTTGAATAGTTCAACTGTGCATCATTCAATATCATACTAGCATAGTAAATAACATGGGGAATTCGATCAATTCTTTGTCCAAATACTGCTCCTACTGCATAATCAGATGCATCACACATAAGCTCAAATTGTAAGCTCCAGTTTAAGGGCTGAATGATGGGTGATGATGTTAACAACTGCTTTAATTTTTCAAATGCCACAAGACATGAATCATTAAAGATAAAAAATATATTCTTAGCAAGTAGATTGCATAAGGGTCTAGAAACTTTGCTAAAATCTTTAATGAAACGTCTATAAAAACCAGCATGCCCAAGGAAAGATCTTACTAAAATATAAGTGTGCAACCCAAAAGGGGGGGTGAATTGGTACTTTAAAAATTATCCTAGCAAATCCACACAACAAACAATCTAACTTCTTAATAAAATTGAAAGCGATAAGTTCAATAAAAGCACAATAACAAATGAGTAAGGGAGAAGAGAAACA
Source organism: Citrus x clementina (assembly GCF_000493195.1). Lineage (NCBI taxonomy): Eukaryota > Viridiplantae > Streptophyta > Magnoliopsida > Sapindales > Rutaceae > Citrus > Citrus x clementina. The sequence goes on along the minus strand of NW_006262339.1, from coordinate 17,988,160 downwards.
AACACACGAATTTTTACGTGGTTCGGCAATCCCCGCCTACATCCACACCTCCAAGCGATCCAAGCTTGAGGATTTCACTATCCGAGCCTTTCCAAGGCTTCAACCATTTACAATTGACTTCAAGGTGTCAATGAACCTGTACAACAAAGAGATTATCTCCCAATCTCTTCACTCAAGTGTCTCACACACTCAAACACTTACAATTAAGATGAAGAAATGAAAGTTACAACAAAACTCACTCAAAGAGTAGATATGCAAAAATGAGGAACAAGAGATGATTCAATGTTTTGTGATTTGCAAATTGAAAGCTCAAACTATGTGAAATTATAGAATGAGCCAAAATATTTAAATAGTTTCAAATAGGTCCAAATCTGAAATTTTAAAACAATATCAAATGTTTTAAAATACTTTCATTTTAGTCCAAAATATTTTAATTCCATAACATCATTTTCTTATTATAAAAACACAATTCATAAATCTTTGTTTAATCAACACATGTGGTTTGTTATCATCAAAATCAATATTTATAGCCATATAAGCTAACAATCTCCCCATTTTTTATGATGACAAAACACATACTAAAAATTTAATCTAGTTATGAAAAACTCCCCCTTAATTAATGGAAGGTTAAAAAAAACTGATTTGAAAATTATTTAAAAGACTCCCCCTGCATACATGCATATTTTTATAACACTTTTTATAACACATATTAGATTATTCTCCCTCTTCATCATCAAAAAGAATAAAAGAATAAGAGCTCCCCCTATCAATCATCAAAATCGCAATATAAGCACATTAGTTCAAAAATATCCATAAGCATAAGGAAATCCATATAATCCATAACAAACAATCAAAACAAATCCATATCATCCAAAACAAATACATAATCCAAAAGCATAATAACCATCCATATAGTTGAAAATAAAAGGACATAAAGCAGTAAATAATATGTAGGTGTGTCCAAATACAAGCATAAGAGACTACTGAGGTGGTGAGAATGGTGGTGATGGAGGTGGATACAGATATGGAATGCCGAAGTGCTCAAAAAGGAGGCGCTGTCCATGAATGAGCTGCTGCTGTTGAAACTTAGTCTACCGCACAGAGAGTGTCCGCACTTCATCCATGAGCTGCTGAAGAGTAACCTCTTCAGAGATAGGAGGCTGTGGAGGTGATGAGGTGGATGCAAAGACACTAGGAGCTGAAGCAATCACAGGAGGATCTCGGCGTCTACGCTGGCCTCGAAATGAGAGTGAGAAAATAGGTAGCTGATCGGCTGGAACCACATCATTAAGTGGCCGATCATCACTTGGAGCAAGAATGATAAACTTCTTTTCAATGAATTTGACCCAAGTGCCATTTTTCCACTCAAAGCCTAAGCCAAAAATAGTGTCATCCCCGATACCCTTAGACGGTCTACACGACGGTTCTTGAATCGATACATCAAAATATTTAAGGATTCGGGTAATGAAGTGATCATATGGAAAGGAGCGAGTAATCAAGGCAGGTAACATGGTTCGGATGATGGTATAGCCCAAGTTAATCAGACGATGTCTAAGAATACAATCAATCAAAGCAACGTCCATGTGAGAGACCTCATCCAAATGCCTTGATCTAGGAAGAACAATGGACTGAATAAGGCGAAGTAAAATACGAGTTTGAAGACAAAGACACTGAGTACGAAAATGAATGGTACAATCTTCATCAGAAAGATCATCACGCCGACAAATATTACGAATGGCGTCAATATGAACATAACTCTCAAGGTTAGGAGATTTCCTAGGCAAATAAATTTCTAGGCCAAAATCGGAAGATCCTATGATAGAATTTAATAGGGAAACATCAAAATCAATCATAACTCCTCCAACATTGGTGATTACTCGAGTCTTGTTCTCCGCGGAAACGTCCATATTCGAGTAAGACACTTTCACCAAGTCGGGATAAAGATTCTCCTCAATCATAAGTGCATCAATCCAACTAACATCTCCTAACAATTGAAATAAATTTATATGACTAATATTGAGAGTATGAATCCAATCTGATAAAACAAAAAACATATTGAGTACCTCACGAGTCCTGAAGCTTAAATGTTTCTTGTTCTGAAAGTGTATGGACTCAAAATTGGATTGGTTGGAGTTGCCCCCTGCTTGTCGTGACTGATTGGTTGGTTGAATCGGTTCTTTGCCTTTTCTTCGAACCGGTCGTGAGCTTGACATGTTGATTTGTAGTGATTTGAAGTTAAACGAAGCAAAGAGAATGAAGATTATGAAGATTGAAAGTGATTTTGAGAAGCAATTTGGATAAAAAAATGACTTGAGGAGACGAATTTTAGAGAGAGAAAAATTCGATTAAACCCTAGGTTGACTTTGGGATCTAGAGATTTAGATATTGAAAATGGATTTGAAGCACGATTTTAGGCATAAGAATGGATGGGGATTAGGATTTATGGATTGATTTGCATAAAAACCGAGTAGAAATGGTGGATTTTGGAGTGAAAACGAGAGAGAGGAACCGGTTTTTAGAGAGAGAACGAGATCCAGATTACCGAATGAGAGGGAGAAGATGAACAATTAATATAGTCTTGAATCCGGCTTGCCAAATGTCACTAACCGGTTAGCCGGTTAGTGTCCAGAAGCATGAAAGTCAAAAACGGCTTGCCGGTTGTGTGATCCGGTTGTCCAGATAGCTTTCAAAATGTGTCAAGTGCTGATTCGGCTTGCCGGTTTGCATAACCAGTTGGCCGGTTTTGAGACAAATAATTGCTTCACGAATTTGGCTTTCCAGATTGAAAAACCGGTTAGCCAGTTGTGAGGCAGAACCATGCAAACCGTAATCGGTTTTCCGAATTTAAAGAACCGGCTATCCGGTTTTGAGGCAGAGAGGAGGCTTAGCAAATCTGGTTTTTTGGATTGAATAACCGGATGACCAGTTTGCGTCCAGTGAGCTCCAGAATACATCCGACTTTCCGGTTTGATAAATCCAGTTATCCGAATGTTAACCCGAGAGCAATCAATAAGAAAGCGGTTTTCCGGATGAGAGGAAGTGGTATACCGATTTTAGACTTGGAAATCTTTTTGTCTCTAATTGAATTTTGGCAAGCTCTTATACTTGTATTATACACCATTTTATTTTTGGCTTTTAAAATTGATTAATTTTAAATCATTTTGAGATTTAAAACTTTTCAATAAGCCATTTAATGCATGAAACATAAATCATAAAATTACAAGCAATTCAAGCTATCTAATTCATGAAGCATAAATCCATATAATAACAAACATATCAAGCCATGTAGTAAAACATAAGTCAAGTTGCAACATTCATCATTTCAAGCTCATGTCTTATCTTTATAAAATGCTCTTCGCTAAGAGGTTTTGTAAAGATATCCGCAAGCTGATTTTCAGTAGAAACAAATTTAATTACAACATCTCCTTTTTGAACATGATATCTAAGGAAATGATGTCTAATTTCTATATGCTTAGTCCTAGAATGTTGAATGGGATTCTTGGAAAGATTTATAGCGCTAGTATTGTCACGCAAGATAGGTATTTGATCAAGTTTAATACCATAGTCTCTAAGGGTTTGTTTCATCCAAAGAATTTGTGCACAACAACTACCTGCGGCAATATATTCTACCTCGGTGGTTGAAAGCGCAACCGAGTTTTGTTACTTACTAAATCAAGAGACAAGTGAATGGCCTAGGAAGTGACATGTTCCACTAGTACTTTTTCTATCAACCTTATATCCAGCAAAATCGGCATCCGAACAACAAGTTAAGTCAATATGAGTTCCCCTATGATGCCAAAGGCCAAGATTAATGGTGCCAATCAAATATCGAAAAATGCATTTGACAGCAAGCATGTGTGACTCTTTAGGACAAGATTGAAATCTAGCACACAAGTATACACTAAACATAATATCAGGCCTACTAGCAGTCAAGTAGAGTAAGGATCCGATCATACCTCGATATGTCTTGATATCAACTTCCTTGCCTTTCTCATCTTTGTCCAGGTGGATGGTAGTACTCATTGGAGTGCTTTTTGCTGTTCCATTATCATAGCCAAATCTTTTGAGTAGATATTTCACGTACTTGGCTTGATTTATGAAAATTCCTTCCTCATTTTGTTTGATTTGGAGTCCAAGGAAGTACTTCAACTCTCCCATCAGACTCATCTCAAATTCTTTGCTCATACATGATGAAAAATCTTTACACAACAATTCATTAGTAGAACCAAAAATAATATCATCAACATAAATTTGAACAATAAGTATATCTTGGTTCTTATGCTTAACAAATAAAGTTGTGTCCGTTTTTCCCATCGAAAAATCGTTATCCAACAAAAAGCCTATCATACCAAGCTCTAGGTGCTTGTTTTAGTCCATACAAAGCCTTAGATAACTTATACACATGATCTGGATTTTTTTATTTTCAAAACCAGGAGGTTGTTTCACATAAACTTCCTCCATAATATAACCATTTAAGAAAGTACCCTTGACATCTATTTGATATAAAATAAAATCCTTATGACGTGCAGATGCTAACAACATCCTAATGGATTCTAACATTGCTACAAGTGCAAATGTTTCATCAAAATCAATTCCTTCTTCTTGGTTGTAACCTTGAGCCACTAATCTAGCTTTATTTCTTACAACCACATCGGATTCATCCATTTTGTTTCTAAATACCCATTTAGTACCTATAATGGATTAATGTTCTGGATTAGGAACTAATTCCCACACATTATTTCTTTCAAATTGATTCAACTCCTCTTGCATAGCCATAATCCAAGATTCATTATTTTCCACATCCGCAAAGGATTTTAGTTCAATTTGAGAGATAAATGCAGCATGCTCACATGTGTTCCTAAGAGATGATCTAGTTGTAACACCTCGTGAGGGATCTCCTAAAATTACATCCTTAGAGTGAGAAGAAATATATCTCCACTCCTTGGGGAGTGTTTGAGAAGTACCTTCATTTTGCTCTGCATTTGTTTCTTTATGGTGCTCCTCTTGAATTCCATGTGCTGCATCTTTTTGGTTGTCAATTGATGCTTCTTCTCGTTGTTCTTCTTCTGCATTATCATCAACAACTACTTTCTCCGTAGAGAAGGGATTAGACTCATCAAATGTAACATGCATAGATTCTTCCACAACTAAAGTTCTTTTATTATAAACTCTATAAGCTTTGCTTGAGTTTGAATATCCAAGAAAAATGCCAACATCAGATTTTGGATCAAATTTATCAAGATTATCTTTTGTGTTCAAAACAAAACATTTGCATCCAAAAACTTTAAAATACCTAATGTTGGGTTTTCTATCTTTCCAAAGCTCATATGGAGTTTTATTAAGATTAGGTCTAATCAACACACGATTCAAAACATAACAAGCGGTGTTGACAACAACTCCATTTTGTTGTGGAGTCTTAGGTGATGAAAATTGATGTTCAATGCCAAAGTCATTACAAAAATTTTCAAATGCATGATTTTCAAATTCTTCACCATGATCACTTCTAATACAAGTAATAGAATAACCTTTTTCATTTTAAACCTTTTTATAGAAAATTCGAAATGCATCAATGGCATCATCCTTATTAGCTAAGAACAATACCCATGTGTATCTAAAATAATCATCTACAATTACAAATGCATAAAATTTGCCACTTAAACTAGCATATCTAGAAGGTCCAAACAAATCTATGTGAAGTAGTTGAAGTGGTTTTGAAGTAAAGGCATGATTCTTGCTTTTGAAGGAAGTTTTGATTTATTTTCCAAATAGGCAAGCTTCACAAATTCTATCTTTTTGAAAACTGATTTTTGGAATTGAAATCAAATCCATGCTTGCATGACCTAATCTTCTATACCACAACAAACCATCATCATGCAATGCGGAGAAACATTTATCATTTGTCAATGCACAATCTATATTAATAGTATAGACATTAACACATCTATTTCCTACAAACAAAACTTTCCCATCACATGCATTCTCAATAACACATTTTGATTCATCAAAGATAACTCTATGTCCTTTATCACATAATTGACTAATACTAAGCAAGTTGTGTTTTAATTTTTCAACCAAACACACATTTTCAATGAGAGTAGAGGATACATTACCGACATTTCCAATGCCAATGATTTTTCCTTTTGAATTATCTCCAAACAATACATCTCCACCATTTTCAATTTTAGTAAAACTTGAAAACCAAGAATAATTCACTGTCATGTGTCTTGAACAACCGCTGTCCAAGTACCACTTATTATTCTTCTTCTTCAAGCCCTGTAGAGAAAATCTCAAGTTTTAGGTACCCAAACTTTTTTGGGTTCTTGAAAGTTAGCAATGGTTCCTTTCGGAACCCAAACACATTTCATACCATAATATGCATTTCTCTTCACTGCACATCTATTTTTCATATGACCATCTTGATTACAATAATGACATACAATTTGATGGTTAATAGATGTATTCTTCACAAAATAACTCTTGTAATATTTTTATTTCAAATTTGGTTTATAACCAATGCCTCCTTTGTCAAATACACATTTTTGTGAGTTTAGCAAGTTGTCCAACATCTTTTGCCCATTTGTGAATTTTAGCACAATTGCATTTAATTCATTGCTCTTCTTTCTAAGCATTTCATTTTCATTTTTCAAGTCATTCACGTGTGACTCTAAGTACTCATGTGGAGTGCTAGAATTCTCAAATAATGCAATTCTATCAAGGAATGTTTTATTTTCTAATTCTAGGCATGTAATCTTTGTACTAAATGATTCATTTTCATTTTTAAGCTCTATCATCTTCTTTTTAAGACATATATTCTTTTTACCAATCTTCATCAGCTTATCATGCAAATCCTTAAAGGTATCATGTAATTTATCATATGTAGGAAGAACACTTACCTCATCAAGTTCATCACATGATTCTTCCCCAAAGGCCATGAGAGCTAAATTTATCATTTCTTGTTGCTCATCATCATCACTTATTTCCTCATCGCTATCGTCTCACATGGCCACTATAGCTTTCTTCTTGAGTTTGTTGAGAAGAAGACATTCCGGTCATATGTTTCCAAGCTTCTTGCATTCATAACAAGTGATTGGCTATTTCTTCTCCTTCTTATTCTTGTAGCCACTGAACTTTCTCTGCTCATTATTCTTCTTGTAAACTTTTCTGAATCTTCTAGCCAACATTGCCAACTCCTCATCATCCATTTCGCTTTCCTCATCACTCTCATGTTTTGAAGCCTTGAGAGCAATATTTTTCTTCTTTTCCTCATGCCCTTTTTCCGCTGCCAAATCTTCTTCATATGAAATGAAAGAACCAATTAAATCATCAATAGGTAATATATTTAAATCTTTGGTTTCCTCAATGGCAATCCTTTTTGGTCTCCATTCCTTAGGTAGCGACCTAATGATTTTTTTAACTTTTTCGCTATTTGAAAAGGTCTTTTCCTAGGACTCCTAGAGTGTTCACTATGTCCGTAAATCTAATATACATAGAGTACACATTCTCATTTTGTTCCATTTGGAACAATTCATATTGTCGAGTGTACCTATTTATTTTAGATTCTTTTACTTGGTTCGTGCCTTTATAAACAACTTCAAGTTTGTGCCAAATCTCATTAGCACTTTCGTAACTAGATACTCTATGAAACTCTTTCTTATCTAGTGCACAAAATAAGGCATTCATAGCCTTGGAATTTAGAGAAGCTTTTCTCTTTTCGAATTCATTCCATTCCCGTGAAGGTTTTGGAATGTCTTCCCCGACTTCACTTTTAGTCAAAGGCATGAAAGGACCATCATTAATGATTTCCCAAATTTTGTAATCTAAGGCTTGCAAGTAAATTCTCATCCTAGTTTTCCAATACGGGTAATCGTTTCTATCAAAGTAAGGTGGTCTAGTGGTGGACTGTCCTTCCCTAAATGTGGAATCATTTTGAGTTACCATTGATCTTTAGCTCTAGACGGTTAAGTCTAAATAAGAGTACTTCGCTCTGATACCAAATGAAATATAAGTGTGCAACCCAAGAGGAGGGGTGAATTGGTATTTTAAAAATTATCCTAACAAATCCACACAACAAACAATCTAACTTCTTAATAAAATTGAAAGCAATAAGTTCAATAAAAGCATAATAACAAATAAGTAAGGGAGAAGAGAAACAAACACACGAAGTTTTACGTGGTTCGGCAATCACCACCTACGTCCACGCCTCCAAGCGATCCAAGCTTCAGGATTTCACTATTCGAGCCTTTCCAAGGCTTCAACCGTTTACAATTGACTTCAAGGTGTCAATGAACCTATACAACAAAGAGATTATCTCCCAATCTCTTCACTCAAGTGTCTCACACACTCAAACACTTACAATTAAGATGAAGAAATGAAAGTTACAATAAAACTCACTCAAAGAGTAGATATGCAAAAATGAAGAACAAGCGATGATTCAATGTTTTGGGATTTGCAAATTGAAAGCTCAAGATATCTCATGTGCTTTTTTATTTTTTGTTTATGCTTGCTAGAGAACTTGAAAATGAATTGGATTTGAGTTTATATAGTTTGAGCTCAAAAACTAGTCGTTACGCACATTTTGGTCATAACCTGCTTACTGTTTATGGAATCCAGTTAGCCGCTTGTATGTTACCGATAAGGAAAAAATTTGAATTTCAGAATATCCGGCATGCCGTTTTTCATACCCGGTTAGCCGCTTTTGAAATCCGGATAGCCGCTTGCGAAATCCGGATAGTTGTTTATGCTCCAGAAGCTTACTACCCAAAATTCGGATTACCGTTTACCATATCTGGTTAGCCGCTTGCTACAGTAACTGCTACAGTGAAATATTTTTTAAATTTATAGTTTGATCCTAAAACTTTATAAAACTGTATTATGACCCAAAACGTTATGAAAGCTTTCAAATAGGTCCAATTTCAGAATTTTTAAATAATGCTTTGTCAATTCCAAAACTTTCTGAAATTATAATTTCACCCAAACTATGTGAAATTATAGAATGAGCCAAAATATTTAAATAGTTTCAAATATGACCAAATCTGAAATTTTAAAACAATATCAAAGGTTTTAAAATACTTTCATTTGAGTCCAAAACACTTTAATTCCATAACATCATTTTCTTATTATAAAAGCACAATTCATAAATCTTTGTTTAATCAACACATGTGGTTTGTTATCATCAAAATCAATATCTACAACCATATAGGCTAACACTTACTTCTCTGATTGTTTTTGGTGGAGGAAAATTGGAAATGAGATCCACCTTAACTTTATCAACCTTAATACCTTTGTATAAAATGATGTGACTGATAACAATATCTTGTTTTATCACAAAATGTCACTTCTCCCAATTTAAGATCAAGTTTTTCTCTACACATCTCTGCAGAACTAGTGTTAGATGATATAAACATTGATCAAATGGGTCACCAAAAACAGAAAAGTCATCCATAAAGACTTTAAGGAATCGTTCAACCATATCAGAAAAAATGCTTAACATGCATCGTTGAAATGTAGCAGGTGCATTACATAATCTAAATGGCATCCTCCTATATGCAAAAGTGCCAAAAGGGCAAGTGAAAGTGGTATTCTCTTGATCTTTTGGTGCTATGAGAATTTGATTATATCCTAAGTAGCCACCTAGAAAGCAATAAAATTCATGGCCTGCTAATTTATCAAGCCTTTGATCAATAAATGGTAAATGAAAATAGTCTTTACATGTGACAGAATTCAACTTTCTATAATCAATGCATACACGCCATCATGTAGTCACCCTAGTAGGTATCAATTCATTATCAGCATTGGTAACTATTGTAACTCCTGACTTTTTGGGGATAACTTGTACATGACTAACCCATGAACTATCAGAAATGGGGTAAATAATACCTGCATCTAATAGCTTAAGGACTTCAATTCTTACAACTTCTTTCATGTTAGGATTTAATCGATGTTACATTTCCCTAGTAGGTTTATACATTTTATGTCGGCTATGGTCCATCCTAATGCTCCTTTGTGCTCTATTAAAACATCCAACAACTTACCTTTTTGTTCGTTATTTAGGGATGATGAGATGATTATTGGTAGAGTGCTTTCTTCTCCCAAAAATGCATATTCTAAAGTGTTGGGTAATGATTTGAGCTCGAGTTTTGATGATGATTCTGATGATGGGATGAGTTTCTTCTCTGATGGTGATAGTTGTTCAATTCTTGACTTCCATTTATTAGTGTCTATGGATGGTGCTGAGTCAAGTAGAACGTTGACCTCATCGACTGATCTATCAATATTAAAATCAAAATCAAAGTAAGTTAAACATGTTTGTAAAGGATCATCACTAAGGTTTGAAAGAAAAATATTATAAACTATTTCTTCTATTAAATCCACATCAACAATTCCATCATCTGCATTGTGAGGTTGTTTGGCAATGTTGAAGATGTTTAGCTCCATAGTCATTTTGCCAAAGGACAACTGCATATTTCTAGTCCTGCATTGAATGTGAGCATCAGCAGTTGCCAAGAAATGTCAACCTAGGATAATGGGGTTGTGCTTCCTTGAATCCTAGATTAGTTGAGTGTCAATTACAATGAAATCAACAGAAAAATAAAACTTGTATACCTGGATAAGCACGTCCTCCACAATACCACGAGATATTTTCGTGGACCGATCTGCAAGTTATAACACCACTGGAGTTGGGTGTAATTCTCACAGTCCAAGTTTCACGAATACTGAGTAAAGCAACAGATTTACACTAGCTCCTAAGTCCAACAAAGCATTCTCAATTGTGTGATTCCCTATGCTACATGAGATAGTGGGGGAGCCTGCGTCTTTGTATTTTAGAGGAATTTTGTTGGAGTATAAAACTAATGTTTTCTGTTAAAAAGCCTTTTTTTGAACGTGAATATTTCTCTTTTTATTACAAAGGTCTTTAAGAAATTTGGCATAAGATGGTACTTATTTTTTAACATCAAGAAAAGGAATCTTAACAGTGACCTGTTTAAAAATTTTTAAAATCTCACCTATGGATTTTCCCTTCTTTCCTTTAGCTAACCTCTGAGGAAATGGAACTTTAGGAATGTATTCTTGTGAGCTAACCTCTTTTTTCTCCTCCGGCGATGAGTTCTTAGCATTTATAGGTATAACTTGATTTGTTTTTGTCACTGGCATCTCCACCTTGTTGTCGACTTCTTTCCTTTTCGCAAGGTCATGACGACTTTGACCTCTTCATGCTGCTGTGGTGAACTGGTACTTGCTTCATGCACTCCCTTAGGATTAGGCACTTGTTGATTTGGAAATTTACCTTTCTCAACAGTCATTGCCAAGGTTTGAACCAAATAGGCAAGCTGTCCCACCATCTTTTCGAGGTTTGAAACTGATTGGGCTTGTGAGTTGAAGCTTGCTCTCATCTCATTTCATAGTTCATCAATGTGTGCGGTTCTATTGCTCGATCGTGGAGTGAGTAAGATTCTTAAAATTCTGAATTGCATCCTCCTATGGTCTGTGTTGAGGGTAGTTCTAGTTCTGATTGTATAGTCTAAATGGTGGCTGAGAGGCTTGAGGAACTTGAGGAATTGGTTGCATTGGTGAAGCTGGAGTTGCTGATCTATTCTGTTGGAATCTTTGAGACCATGAAAAATTAAGGTGGTCTCTCCATCCAAGGTTATATGTGTTGGAGTATGGGTTATAATTTGATGGCTTTCACATTACACATATGGCATTGGCTTGATCTGGGTATGAGTCATGGTCATGAGGTTATGTTGATTTAGTAGTCATTAACGATGTTATTTGTCGGGAAAGACCTTCAACCATCTCTTTGACTTCTTTAATTCTCGATCTTGACTCGCCAATGTAAACCTCATTCACTCCTTTAATTCTTTTAGTATTCCTGAGTGATCGACTCTGTTGTTGGGAATTATCTACTTATCGCTGGAAGAAATCCCAAATCTCAGATGCACTTTTTGACATTAGCTCTCCTCCACTTGTTGCCCATTAGCCATTCTTGCACATGTGGCAATAATCCCTCCAAAAAGTATTGGCATTGGTGTCATTTCTCGTACCCAAAGTAGCCCATTGAATCGCTCCCATGCTTCGAAAAACTGCTCATCTTCTCTCTGGGTAAACTTTGAAATTTTCTTGTGAATAGCATTGGTTTTATGCACTGGGAAATATTTATTCAAAACTTTTGTTACCATTTGTTCCCATGATGTAATGCTATTAGCAGGTAATGTACTGAACCATGAATGAGCTATATCCTTTAAAGAAAATGGGAATAGTCTAAGTTTAAAGTCATCGTCTGAAAAATTATCATATTTAAAAGTTTGACAAACAGCATGAAAATCATTCAGATGATTAAATGGGTCCTCATTTTCTAGGCCATAAAATATTGGGAGACAATTTAGCACACTAGGTTTTAACTCAAAACTTCTAGCAGCTATATTCGGGTATCTTATACATGATGTGCTCAAGTTAGCTAAGAGACTGAAGTAATCCTTAAATAGCCTTTCTAGTGGTGCTTGTTATTGTTGTTGCAAATCCATTTCAATTTTATTTTTAATTGCAACGTGTTTGTGTGTGCGAAGTTTTTTTTCCAGTTCAAAATCTATAGGCTCAAGATTAGGTAATAGTGATGTTCGACCATACATGCAAAGAATATAAAAAGAAATGAGAACAAAATTAATAAAAATAAAGAAGAAGAAGAAATTACGGTACTAACATTATCACGTTGTTACAATCTTACTATGAAAACACACTAAAAAAATATGTGAAATAAATTAACTAAAAATAAATTAATAAGATAAACGAAAAATAACTTGAAAATTAAATTACGAAACTTTAAAGAAGAGATGAAGAAAAGAAATTATTACCTCATAATGTAGATTCACTTTTTTTCTCGTTTTTTAAATAAACAAATTACAAGAAAACAATTTAAAAAAATTATTTAAAAAAATTAATTTAATTAAAAGAAATTATTTACAAAAATTAAATTTACGAATTAAAATAACTTACCTCCCCGGCAACGGCACCAAAAACTTGTACAAATTTTATTGAATTCGCAAGTGAACGAATCTATTGTTGAATAGATTAACGATGACGAGTGTTGATCCCACGAGAAGATAGATTTTAATTATGTGTAGAATTAATTTTCTAAGTGGATGGGTGTATTTGTGGTGAAAGTGACTTAGATTATCCTAAAATTTGAATTAAAATAGCAGGAATAAATTAAAACGAAATCTATTGAAATGAAGCACTTGGGTATTTGGATCTGTATCAACATGCACCAGGGCTAAATATTCCTTATTAATGCTAATTAAACCATGAGGGGGGTTTTCACTCCTCATGAACCACACTCTAATCAATATGATGCTAAGGGCTTATCATGCCAAATAATAATAACCTTATACTAAGGAGCCGGTTAAACCATTGCGGTATCTAGATAAGATTATTACTATCTGTCGATGAAAAGTCAAAACATCCATATTAATTAGAAGGGAAGAGAAAATAAATTTACCAAATAAAGCCCATGGCACTTGTTGAGACTTCACTTTCAACTCAAGCTTGAAAGAAAATTAGCTACTCATAATTAAACTAGGGGTAAAATGAAAATTTATTAAATACGTAGGAAATACAAGATGGAGAAGAAATGACAGAAAATGGAGCTCAAAAATGAATTTAGGGATATCAAATTAGGAGTGGAGCCCCCTTTTTATAGATACATTGAGTAAATCATAGTCATCGGATTAAAAACAATTTGGACACTCAGGATTGCGCCACGTCATCGGTCAACAGTACACATTTTGACTACGCGGTTTGAATAATGACACGGTTAGAATAGTGAGACGGCTTGAATAGTGACGTGGTTTGGTTATAAATAATTCTGTGCATATGCATGTATCGTACGCACAATTTTTGGTCCACTAACATGCTACCACATCACCGATCAACAGTACATAAGAATTTTAGTCCAATAGGATCGTGCCACCTCATCAATCAATGTCACATCATCGGTCAATACCATGTCATCGTTCCGTATGTGTGAATAATGTCGTCAACAGTAACATGGACAGTACCGTACATGTGAATAGTACTATACTTGTGAACAATACCATTTTTCCCTTTATGTTTCTCCTAAGGTTTTCGATTGTCCTGAGTTTAAAAGTGATGTCTATTTCACTGTCTGGTCTCTCGTTCATTATGAAATGACCATAATACCCCTAAAATACATAAAATACTTAATTATAATACAACACACATAATTAAATCACAAGAGACTTAAATACATAAAAGTGGGAATGTTAGTGAAATTTGAAGTGTAAAATGACGATTTTCTCTTTTATAAATATACACTTTCTAACACTCAACACAGACAGCTAGAAAATAAAGAAGAGAACCTAGCAACAATGTCTTATGGCGGTTATCCATTTATGTGACCTAGTAAATATACACTTTCTTAACCGTTAATTTTCAAAAACCACTTAATGTAAAAGCAGTTATCCATTTACCCCAATATTCGTTAATACAAACAATCCTCTATATTTTTATTCAGTAAACCGTTGTTCTCAATTAGTTAATCGATAACTTGTAATTTTATTTCCTGAGTTTCTATTTTTCAATGGTAATTCGTTCATTTACAAACAATTATCCATTTATTTTAACTATGATTTTGCACATTTGTTTTAATTTTTAGCTCATAGTTAATCTATTCCCATATTCTTTTATTATTTTGAAATGTCTCCAAGGCCATTTTAATGCATGTTCATGAATGCATATTGAGGCATACAACTCAAAGATAGCAAATAATAACACATTCTTAAGCCAATAATCATATCATGAAAAACAAGATAGCCTTGATATCATATAAAATTATGCTAATGTGCAACCTTCATCATTTCAAGCTCATATCTAATCTTAATTAATTGTTCTATACTAAGAGGTTTTTTAAAGATATTTGCAAGTTATATTTCGGTTTATACAAATTTTAATGCAATGTCCCCTTTTTTAACACGATCTTTTAAGAAATAATGCCTTATCTTAATGTGCTTGGTTTTGGATTGTTGAATGGGATTCTTTGACAATTTCATAGCACTAATATTGTCATACATAATAGGTATATGGTCAAGGTTAATATCATAGTCTTTAAGAGTTTGTTTCATCCAAAGGGCTTGTGCATAACAACTATCAACGACAATATATTCAGCGTCAGTGGTTGGGAGAGTGCAACTGAATTTTGTTTTACTAAATCAAGAGACAAGTGAGTGACTCTAGAAAGTGGCATGTTCCACTAGTACTCTTTCTATCAACTTTATAACAAGTAAAATCAGCATCCAAATAACAAGTTAGATCATTGTGTGTTTCTCTAGCATACCAATGGCCAAGATCTATTATTCCATTCAAATAATGGAAAATTCTTTTAACTGTAAGTAAATTAGATTCCTTAGGACATGATTGAAATCTTGCACATAAGCACATGTTAATAGAATATCGGGCCTACTAGCATTTAATCCATATAAAAATTTTGACAACTTATTGACATAATTTGAAAATTTTTCATTTTCAAAACTAGGGGGTTGCTTCACATAAACTTCCTCCACAATGTAACCATTTACAAATGCACTTTTGACATCCATTTGATAGAAAATGAAATCTTTATAACATGCAAAAGCTAAGAGCATCCTAATGGATTCCAATCCAATTACAGATGCAAACAGGTGAAAAAGTTTCATTAAATTTAATTCATTCTCTTGGTTGTATTCTTGAGCTATTAATCTCGCTTTATTGCTTACAACTACACCAGATTCATTAATCTTAGTCCAAAACAACCATTTAGTACTTATAACAAGTTGACGTTTTGGTTTAGGAATAACTTTCCATACATTGTTTCTCTCAAATTGATTTACTTTATCTTGCATTGCCATAATCCAAAATTCATCGTTTTCTGCATCCGAAAATGATTTTGGTTCAATTTGAATATGAATATATCATGCTCACAAGTATTTCTAAATGATGATCTAGTAGTTATTTCTCCTGAAGGATCTTCTAAGATTAATTCTTTTGGGTGAGAAGAAACATGCCTCTAGTCCTTAGGGAGTGTTTGTGAATTACCTTCATTTTGCTTTGTATTTGTTTGCTTTTCTTGTCGATTCTTTGATTCTCACATGGTACATTTTCTTGCTTGTCATTTAAAAGCTCTTCTTTTTATAATTCTTCATCTTCATCATCATTAACAATAACTTTTTTCATAGAGGAAGTGTTAGACTCATCAAATGTAACATGCATAAATTCTTCAACAACTAAGGTACTTTTGTTATACACTTCATAAGCTTTGCTTGTGTTTGAATATCTAAGAAAGATACTAATATCAGATTGTGGATCAAATTTATTAAGATTATCTTTAGTATTCAACATAAAACATTTGCATTCAAAATCTTTGGAATAACCAATATTAGGTTTTCTATTTTTTTGAAGCTCATAGGGAGTTTTATTAAGATAAGGTCTAATTAAAATACGATTCAAAACATAGCAAGCGATATTAATGGCTTCGACCTAAAACTATTTTGGTAATGCATTTTCATTCAACATGATCCTAGCCACTTTTTAAATAGATGTGTTTTTTCTCTCAACTACTCTATTTTGTTGTAGAGTCCTAGGTGATGAGAATTGATGCACAATGCCAAAGTTATTACAAAAGCTTTCATATGCATGATTTTCAAATTCTCCACCATGATCACTTCTAATACAAGAAATAATATATCCTTTTTCATTTTGAATCTTTTTACAAAAGATTATAAAAGTATCAAAGGCATCATCCTTATTAGTTAAGAACAAAACCTATGTATACCTAGAATAATCATTAACAATTACAAATGCATAATACTTACCACTTAGACTTGCATATTAAGAATGTCCAAACAAATCCATGTGAAGAAGCTGAAGTAGAAACATGGTTTTTGTTCTTGAAAGATGTTTTAATTTATTTTCCAAATTGGCAAGCTTCGCATTTGGAAGACCTTTCACTAAATCATTTTTCGAAATTTTTGAAATCAAATCTATGCTTGCATGACCTAATCTTCTATGTCATAACCAACTATCATCATGCAATGTGGAAAAACATTTATCATGATTTGATGCACAATCGATATCAATGGTGTATACATTAATACATCTTTTTTCGACAAAAAAAAAAAATACCATCACATGCAATCTCAATAACACATTTTGTTTTGTCAAAACTAACTCTATAATGTTTATCACACAATTAACTAATATTGAGCAAGTTGTGTTTCATATTTTCAACTAAAGACACATTTTCAATCAAGGTAGAAAAATCTTTATCGACATTACCAATACCTATAATCTTTCCTTTTGAATTATCTCCAAAAGATACTTCTCCACCATTTTTTATTTTGGTAAAACTCGAAATCGAAGATTAATTGCCTGTCATATGTCTCGAGCATTTGTTGTCCAAGTGTCATTTGTTCGTGTTCTTCTTTGACTCTTTAGAAGAAATCTCAAGTTTTAGGTACCCAAGCTTTTTGGGACCTCCAATGTTAGATAGTTCCTTTTAGAATCCAAACATATTTAATTCTAAATATGCATTTTTCTTAATCGGATGCGGATAACTTAGGTGACCATTTATATTACAATAATAACAAACAACTTAATGATAACTAACGAAGGTAGCCTTAACAATGTAATTCTTGTAATGTTTTTGTTTCAAGTTAGACTTATACTCAAGTCCTCCTTTATTAAAGACACATTTTTTAAAGCTAAGCAATTTTTCCAAATTCTTGACCATTTGTGAACTTTAACACAATATCTTTAAGTTCATTGTTCTTCTTTTTTAAATCTTCCTTTTCCTTCATCCAATCATTAACACGTAACTTTTCATAGTCATATGGAGCACACTGCTTTTCTTTTAATGATGCAATCCTATCATGCAATATTTTATTCTCTAATTTAAATCATTTAAAAAATCTCTTTATTTAAAGAAACTTTTTGTTCTTGCAAAACATCATTCTCATTTGAAATTTCCAGCACTTTCTTTTTAACAGAAATATTTTCCATTTTAATTTTCTTTAAATCACTATGCAATTCCTTAAATGCTTCACTTAATTCATCATAATTTGGAAGATTATATACCTCATTAGGCTCATTGCATGATTCTTCTCCGATTGCCATAAGTGTAAGGTTAGACACTTCATGTGATTTCTCTCATTTGAGGTCTCTTCGTCGTGATCATCCCAAGTTGCCACCATAGCTTTCTTCTTGAGTTTGTTGAGAAAAAGGACACTCTGATCTAAAATGGCCAGGCTTCTTGCATTCATAGCAAGTAATTGCTTTCTTCTTTTTCTTTGGTTCTTGAAGTTTCTAAACTTTTTTCGCTTATTTGATTTCTTGAAATGTTTTTTGAATTTTCTTGCAATCATTGCCATATCTTCATCTTTGAATTCACTTTCTTTATCACTTTTATAATTTTGAAGCTTTAAGAGTGATGCTCTTCTTCTTCTTGTCTTCATAACCTTTTTCAACTGTTAAATCTTCTTCATATACAATAAGTGAGCCAATTAGATCATCAATAGATAAAGTATTTAAATCTTTGGCTTTCTTAATAGGGGGTTCTTTTAGGTCTTCATTCTTTTGGTAAAAACCTAATGATTTTCTTTACCTCCTTTTACTTAATGATCTTCTTTACCTTCTCACTATTTGAAAAGGTTTTTCCTAAAGCACCTAGATTGTTCACAATATTCATAAATCTAGTATACATAGAATGTAACTCTCATTTTGTTCCATTTGGAATAATTTGTATTGCCTAGTATATCCACTAATTTTAGTCTCATTGACTTGATTTACACCTTGATAAACTACTTCAAGTCTCTTCTAATTCTCATATGCATTACACAACCTGAGACTCTATGGAATTCTTTCTTTTCTAAGGCACAAAACAAAGCATTCATAGCTTTAAAATATAAGGAGGCATTTTTCTTTTCTGCCTCACTTCATTCACATGAAGGTTTTGGCATGAAAGGACCATTATTAACAATTTCCCAAATCTCATAATCTAAAATTTACAAGTAAATTCTCATCATAATTTTCCAATATGGATAATCATTTTCATCAACAAATAGTGCTCTGGTAGTGGACTGACCTTACTTAAAGGTATAAATATTTTGGGTTGCCATAGATTTTTTACTCTACACGGTTAAGTCCTAACAAGAATACCTTGCTCTTATACCAAATGAAATACTAGCTAATCAATCAAAAAGAGGGTGAATTGGGTTTCTAGAAATTAAGGAGAAAGTAAATCAAAACACAATGCAAATATCAAAATAAAATTATACAAATAACAAATAAATCACAATAATCAAAATGTAAAGAGATAACGGAAACATAATCGAACACGAGATTTTTACATGGTTCGACTAACTCCACCTACATCCACGCCTCCAAGCTAAAAGTGCTTGAGGATTCCACTACCAAGCCTTACACCCTAAGGGTTCTAAAATCTTTATAGTTAACTTCTAAGGTGTCAATCAAGCTTTACAATCTGAGGTTATCTTAAACCTCTTAAACCAAAGTGTTTCCTATACTCTCAATCAATCAATTTGATATTAAAAAGAAAATCACACAAAATTTTCTTCCTATAATATAGGTATTTACAAATCAAAGCCCAAAGTGTGATTTAATGAAAGAATAACAAGTTTTAACCATAAAAGAGATTGTATACACAATAAGAAACTCAATGATGATCGTAAAATTACTTTTCAATTTGAATCTGATTGAGCCTTTTGTAGTTGGAGAAGAAAAGTAGCCATTGTTGACTTTTTAGGAATAACTGGTTCACAGTTTTGAATTTATGCTAGTTATCGTTACACTGAATTTTGAATAATTGGTGTTAGAGTTTTCTGTTAATTGTTTAATTCCAGAGACTTACATGATATTTACTAGCTAGTCGTTTCTACATAACGATAACTGGCATAAATTCAAAATGATGAACCGACAATAGTTAACTTCAGTAAGAAAAATGATTTACTGACCTAGAATTAACGATTATCCATTTATTTCCATAATCTTATGTATGTCTAAAATAACTTCATACACTTAAAAATAATCAGTTTTACAGACTGTAACTTATTTATCTACTATGTTATCATCAAAATCAATATTATACAAATATATATGTTAACAGGCATGTTGTGCAAAATAGTGGGTAGCATCCCTTGTTTATAGAGGAGTTAGCCTAGATCTAAATGCTTCTTAGCCTAAATCTAGCTATTTACAAGGTTTAGAGAATTCTAAAAATGGGCTGGGCTTTCTTATATTTCAGTTGTTCGCTTGTTAAGTGCACTACGGCTCGCTAGTTGTATGAGGTGGCCCATTGCTAATGGTATTCTACTACTAAGCACATCCTATTTGCAGTAAATTTGAGTAGCTCGTGACATTCCTCCCCCACCTATACTCATGGCATCCTTGTTGTGTTCTTATGCTTGTACCATTGGATGTGCTCTATGATTGCAATAAACCTTCTTCACATTCCCAAGTGGATTCACTCTCTTGGAGATTCCTCCACTTTACTAAGTACTCTTGTATGCTGATATGCCTTTTCTTTGAAGTACTCGATCAGCAAGTTGGTACTCTACATCTTTGTCATACGTTGTGACAATGATTGTTGGGGCACATCCTAACTCACCACGGCTTGGGTATCTTACATCTTTATAATAAGGTTTAGGAAAACTTACATGAAAGATTGGATGAAACTGTAGTCTTGGCTAAAGTTGGAGTTGATATGAGACATTAGTGACACATCATACGACTTAGAAAGCCCTTTCATGTTGCCTCACTAACCCCTTATGGACTTTCCGCAAAGTCTTGAACTGTTAGGATAGGAGCTCGATCATGACTTGATCGCCTTTTTAGTACTTGACGTGGCGTCTCCTTGAATCAACACACTTTATCATTCTCTATACGGCTTTGACGGGATAAGCTCTTATGACGTCTATTTTATTATGCCATTCACAGGTAAGTTTGTGAGTTGCTCGGCTTTTTCTTTGTAGGCAGAGGCTATGGCGTTGGGTGTCATGGGCTGAAATCCTATGATGATCTCGAACGGACTCTTGCTCTTAGCCTCGCTTCGTTGAAGATTATATGAGAATTGGGCAACATCCAGCAACTTTGCCCAATCTTCTAGTTAGCATTCACATAGTACCTCAAATACATCTCGATAAGGCTATTGATGTGGTCAGCCTGCCCATTGATTTGTGGGTAGAAGCTTGTCAAGAACTTGAGGTCGATTCCCAGTAACTTAAGGAGCTCGATTCAAAAGCAACTAGTGAATCGTGGGTCTTGATCACTCACAATGCTCTTCGAAACTCCCTATAGCTTTCAGACATACTTGATGAAGCAGCAGGCAACTTCATTCGCTTTACAATCGACTGGTGCGATGATGAATATCGTGTACTTGCTATAGCGGTTGACTACAACTATGATGCTTCTTTGTCCTTCGAACTTAGTTAAGGCTGAAATAAAATCCATCGTGACACTCTCCTATAGCCTTGATACTAGTGGTAGGGGCTCTAACAATCCTGCCAAAATGTGGCGGTCGATTTCATCTTGTTGGCACATAAGACAAGTCTGCACTTAGTCCTTGATATTGTGCCACATGTGTGGCCAAAAGTTGTAGGTTTGGACAAGTGCAGTTAGGTGCTCAACTCTAGAGTGGCCAACCCACCTAGGCACAAACTACCGATCTTCTTTGGTGAGGAGGATTCCTTCATCTTGCCAAAATCATCTTGTCTTGCCTTCAAGTACTTTCCTCAGCATGTTTTTCACTAGGGGTTCTTGTTAGAGACCTTCCTTAATGCGTGCAACAAGATCGGACTTTTGTTGGCTCATGCTAAGGTCACCAACCTTGCTTTACAACTTAGATTGTTTGCAACGACGTTGTTTTTTTCCCGAGCTTGTACTCGATTCGATAGTCAAATTCCTCAAAAAAATCTTATCACCTTGCTTGCTTGGGGCTCAACTTCTTTTTCGTTTAGAAGTAGCTCATGGCTACATTGTCTATTAAGATCACCAAGTGTGAGCCATGCAAGTAGAGTCGCCACAGTCGTAGGCAATAAATGATGGCAGTAATTTTCCTTTTCTATATCACCATTATGTATCATTTTGCTTCCAACTCTCAAAAGCTATTGGGTAGCCTTCTTGCATGAGTACTCCGCCAATGACGAAATTTGAGCCATCTGTTTAAACCTCAAAGGGCTTCATATTATCTAGAAGAATAAGGACAGGTTCTTTAGAGATAACCTTCTTTAATTCTTCAAATGTGCAGTGGCATTCTTCAGACTAATGCTACGATCATGCTGCCTTGGCTGAACAGCTCTTGATCAAGCAATAGTAATAGTTCACCGATACGAGAAACGATCGAAGCTCAGGTACTTTGGTGGGAAGTTCCCACTCAAGGATAGCGTTCACATTTGAGTTTTCCATCATTAGTTTCTCGTTTGCTATCTTGTTGTTGAAGAACTCCACCTCTTGTTGAGCAAACGAGCATTTCTCCATCTTTAGGTTAAGTTTGTTTTCACATAGTACTTAGAGGACTTGTCGCAAATGTTGAGCATGTTCCTCGAGTTTGGTGCTATACACCACAATGTCATCCAAGTATACGATGATGAAACAGTCAAGGAAAAGTTAAAGAACCTTATTTATAAAAGTGCAAAACATGGCTGGTGCATTGGTGAGACCAAATTGCATTATAGGGAATTCAGAAGATCTATACCCGGTCACACATGATATCTTTAGCTCGTCTACCTTAGTGATGCGCACTTAATAGTACTTGGACTACAAGTTAAGTTTGGTGAAGTGTCGTGCTTTGCCAAGTTAGTTGAAGAGATCTGCTATTAAGAGGATTGGATACTTGTTCATGATTGTGATCTTATTGAGCATCCAATAGTTAATGCACATCCATAAAGATCCATCCTTCTTTTTCTGGAAAAGGACCGTGCACTGTTATCTTCCAAAATCAAAGCTATAAAACTCACTTAAGAAAAATTGTTTGTCAACTTAGAATTAATGCTTATCCATTTATTTCCAAAATCTTATTTATGTTTAAAACAACTTTATATGGCTTTAAAATAATCAGTATTAAAGACTCCAACTTATTTATCTAGTTTGTTATCATCAAAATCAATATTATGCAAATATGTATGTTAACAGGTGTGTTATGCAAAATGGCTCGTGGCATCCCCTATTTACCGAGGAGCTAGCCTAGGAATAGATGCTTCCTAGCATGTGGTGCAAGTTGCCTAAAATTCTAGCTATTTACAAGTTGTAGGGAATTCTAAGATTAGGTTGGACTTTATTGTATTTGGACTGTCTGCTTGCTAAGCACAACACGGCTTGCTAGTAGTGTGAGGTGGCCCATTGCTGAGTGCATCCTGTTGTTGCGCATATTTTTATTGAGCGTACCTGTGCGCGGTAATTTAGCCTCTGTTTGCTGCAAATTTTAGCAGTCTGTGGCAATAGGCTGTTAAGTTTGTTGTTAATCATACTATTTGTGAGTGTAACTAAATGTAATTAGCTTAGTGATTAATGATTGAAGTTGGTAACAGATTCCTATAGTCACGTGAATGTGTATATATATAAGGTTGTACTAATTCACTTACTAAATATGAAGATTCCAGAATTAGCAGATCAAATTTTTCTAAGGCTTTACCTCCAGCCAAACACAATCTGTTCATTATTTTTATATTCCTTAACTTTTCAGTTAGCTAATAATTTGTATGGAATCTCTAATTGTAAATAGGTTTTTGAAATTTATATCATCCTTAAGTGGGGATGTTAAGTTCCAATCAAAAGTCCTCTACTGTTCGCTAATTGAATCGCTTGCAATGCAAATATGTTAAGAATCATGTCTAATCAATTAATTAAAAACAAAATTTTTCCATACAGCCAAATCTCATACAAAAAGTAAATTTGGAAAAACCTTTTCTTTTATTTTTTTCCTTTTTCTAAATCTTTCATGAATTGGACCATTGTAAAGTTTTCATTACATGGACGTGGAACTATAATATTTTGAAAGATTTGGATTTAATGCTAGAGTTATCTTTTTTTGTTAACATTTTAGAAATATATAATTAGTAGTTATTAAATAAAAACATACAATTAATTAAAATTTTAACTGTACATTACTATATATTCACATGTGGTAGAAAATGGATAGATTAGTTTAATATTGAATTCAACCCCTACTTTAAACACTACTACCTCTAGAATGTGCAATTTCAACGGGATGCAATTCAGGTCGCATATTGAACCAGGTGGTCTAGTATTGCTAATTGCTTTCAATGTGGATACATTGACATAATATGAGAATTACGATCCAGAAAATGCCAATAAATATTTATTTATTTATTTTATTTCAATTTGTTTTGTTTTATTCGTATAATAACTTATTCAAACATGGCAGAAGATGATAATTATTACGTGTGAGGCAAAATCCATGGTCTAATAAACAAACAATTATTTACGACAACAGTTATGCTGTAATATATATATATATATATATATATAGACAAGCCGAAAATTCCTACGTCGATAATGAAAGAACCACAGCTACTCGTGGAAAGGCAATAATGCATTTGAATTCAGTTCACACTTTGTCGAGAAACATTTAATGAGGAAGTTTTTCCTCAAAACTTTTAATTTTTCAAAATTAACCCCTCTGAATTTTTCATTCATAATTAATCAAATACAAATCTTTTACACCAAATAGCGCTCATCACTTTCAACAAATTACCAAACCAATGTTAGTCTTAAAAACAAAAATCAAACTTCACCATCTCAACAAATCACCAAACCACGTCGCTCTCAACAAATTACCAAATTCATCAAACAAATTTAATAATGCATAATCAAAGACGGAATCATCAATTGGTGTGTAAGAAGTTAAAGTTAGTGTTTGTTTTACCTAATGTGGGTTTTTTAACGTACTAGGTTGAGGGTGTAGGTTTAAAATTGATGTGCATGTTAAGAAAATATTAAAAAAAAATTTCCATCATAAAACAAAGTGGGTTCATAAAATACTAATTTGAGTTGAATGGTCGAATTAAAATTTTAGCAACATGTGATTGGAGGAAAATTTATAAAAATAGTCCCAAAATTTGTAGGTTTTTAAATTTAATCCCTCTAACTCTTTTTAACAACTAAATGGACACAGTTTTTTGGACCAAATAACCCTCATCACTTTCAAAAAATTCTCAATACAAAACCACTCTTAAATACTTATCAAATCAAATCTCACCAACTAACCAAATCATCAAACCTCATCAATCCCAACAAATTGCCAAATTCATCAATCAAATTTAGTAATGCATAACTAAAGACAATATCATCAATTGGAGAATTAGAAGTTAAGGTTAAAGTATGTTTTTAACAGACGTGGATTTTTAATGTATTTAGTTTAGGGTTGATGTTCGAAATTTATCTGCGTGTTCTGATATTGTTGATTTTTTCATTATAAAACAATATGTGTTCCAAATATACTTAGTTTGAGATACTGGATAAAAAAAACCATTGAAACAAATCAAAAGTTTAGTTAACATGAAATTAGAGATGAAACCCAAAATATGTGCAGTAGACATTTGTTGTTGGCGACAAGCAGAGCGATTTGAGATTTTTATAAACTATTATAGTATGTTTGACATAGTGTAATTATCTACAATAGGCACTTGTCATCATGATTGTTGCCAACAACAAATGCCTATCATACACACTCACAGTAACGTTACAGCCATGAAAAAGTGATGTACATTAACCTCATCATATTTTGTAATGTTTAATCATAATTGTTTTATATATAGTCGTTCTCTAGCATGGGAGCTCTCATTGTTTTTTTATCGTGTGATTTAATGGAGTCTATGTAGACATCTATTGAAATGCATGGTTTTATAGCTCGTTTAAAAATGACGCTATTAAACCGCATTGAAAAAAAAAAGGATGGTGCCTATACCTGAGAATGATTTTGTGTGTGTTTGTGATTATATACATATATACTTATACATGCATTCAGGGTTAGTGGATTCAGTTGTGCTTTAGACGTGGTTTAATGGAACGTATAATAAGTTGCCATATAGTCTATGTAGTATACGAATAGTAAGAGTAAAGATTCTTTTTTCTTTTTTCGTTTGAAAAACTGTACATTTGATGAATTTCTTAGAAGATTGTATGAGATTTTAAAAGTAAATTCTAATTAATATAGTATCATGATGAAGACAACTTTAAGGTTAGTTGTTCCACCCAACGTGCATGTTCACTACCTATGAATTACGTGATGATTCAATGGTCAATGTTGTATTATATATAGGCTTTAATCTGACTAACTATGGTGTATCTCTATATTTGTTACCACATCATACAAAATTCTAAAAAATGATCCTGCAATGATAAAAACTCAAATTTCTTTTAGAAAAAAGGTCTTTATCTCTGATATTCAAGAGGAGATATTACCACAAATGATGTCATTGCAGCAACATTACTCTCAACTTTGCTACAACAATAACCCTATCGATGACAATGACATTACAATAGAGGATGTTCAAATAGAGGTTTTACCACTAACGACGTCCTTGAAGCAACATTACCACTCATTCTACAATAATGATCATTCATTGACAACATCAACGATATATAAGTAGATAATTTTACGAAACTATGTAATAGTCTTGTCGAGGCTTATCTCGATAGTCTAATTGATGATGAGGGTGAGGGTCATTCCGATATTTCGATTAATGAAGAGGATGATGCTCTTTATGATAGTCCTAATAATAATAAAGGTAAATGGCCTACTCCTCTAATGATTCGTTACAACATGAGGATAGTAATTAACACCCCTTATAAGTATTACTCCAGTTTTC
>NW_006262339.1:17930406-17960976 GCF_000493195.1 Citrus x clementina | reverse complement strand
ATTGGAATTACTCAAAGTTACCTTGAGGAATAAGGTTTGGTTTTAAGATTTCAAGGTCTATAGCGACATGTTTCGAGGACCATTGTTATTCAAAATCATGTTAATGGCATATTTGAGCAACAAGAGGTTCAAATAAGGAAAATGTTCATTGGGTAGGGAGAAGATTTGACAATATGCACACTTGTTCTAGTAAGTATTGCCTAGTTGTCTTCATAACAAGTCGGGTTGTCAGTTATATTGTCGTGAACAAATTTATTCAGAAGAAGGATATATACACTATGATTGACATCAAAGTGAATATGTGACAGGAATACAATGTCCATTTATCATATCAATTGGCATATCAGTCCAAAGAAGTTGCTCAAAAAATAATGCAATAGACCTCTACAGAGTCATAAGAAATATTTCCCAAATACTCTCTTGTTTTGGCCTAAAAAAATAAGGGTATAATTACTATCCTTAAGCTGGATTGAATTAATAATTCTTTTTTGCTATTTTGTAGCTCTTGGATTTTGCACGAAAGGTCTTATACAATGCATTAGGCCAATTATTGCTATAAATAATACACATCTAAAAATATGCTTGAATGGAAATAATTAATTTTATTCATTAGCCATTAGGATTAACGATTTGAAAAACAAGGACTCTTGGAAATTGTTTACAATGAAGTTACAAAAAGTGACTGGCGCTAGGCCAAAGTTAGTAATTATCTCCTATCGATGTACATCTATCG
Source organism: Citrus x clementina (assembly GCF_000493195.1). Lineage (NCBI taxonomy): Eukaryota > Viridiplantae > Streptophyta > Magnoliopsida > Sapindales > Rutaceae > Citrus > Citrus x clementina. The sequence continues at coordinate 17,960,243 of NW_006262339.1, read as the reverse complement.
ACAGAGCTGTTCTGAGAAAAGTATTTCTTAATGTCACCCATGGCACCTTTTTCTTTTTGCCCCATGTGAAAGGTAATGTAAAGTCAATGTTCAGTATGTCTAAGCTCTTTGGAATTCATTTGAACCTTCATTTAAAGTAGCAGCAAACACATATGGGTTAAAAAAAATTTAGAAAACCAACTTGATGTGCAAGCTTCAATTGGGTGATTACTTAGAGAATAATATGGATATGTATAATTGGATACTGTCTCAATTAGAAGGTAGGAGGTACAATATTCTAATCATTAACATCATGAAAAGTGTGAATTCTTTCATGAGGGAACCATGGAATTCCCTATTACTTATCTAGTTGACCACTTTAGAACATACTACAATAGTTGTTATGATGGAAAGACAATGGCTTCATCAATGAGTACTCATTTAGCAACTAGCTAAATAATATAATCACTGAGAGGAAAAACTAAGGACAAAAAAATAATCATTCATATTTTGTCTGAGCATGAATTCCAAGTTTTAGATGGTGGCATTAAGAAGGGGTCAGTTGACATAAATAGTGAGATTTGCACCTATAGAATATTCCAACTTGATCGGTTTGTCTATGCTCATGCAATTGCTATTTATCTAATCTTCCTAGTGGATTATACAAGCTTTTGTTCAAATTTTTCCACCTAAGAATTATTAGTGATAGCTTAAGCAATATTTGTCCGTCTAGTTGGCAACATGGCATCTCAGGAAGCTCCTGAGGATATTCGAGAGTTGAAGGTTAATGCACCCATAGAAGCATCACCACCTAGTCATCATCTAGAGTTTTAAAATAACTTCTATATGTGTGGATGTAAACCGAAGAAATGTGAAATGTAGGCATTGCAAAGCAACCTAGCCACAATAGCAAGAAATGTAAGAATCTTATTGCATCAAATCCAAACTAGTAGCCTGCTAACCTTTTTGTAAATGATTGTAGTTCCAAGAAATTATGTACATTGAACTTTTATAATTCATTGAATAAATAACTTATCAAGAGTTGAGAAGTTAAAAAATAAACCATAAATCTATTTTGGGCATGAAATTCAACACAAGCACCCTAAAATTGTTTTAACACTTAATGCACAAGGAATAAGCACAAACAACGTCTAAGGGGTATTTCATTGAACACCTTATATGCAGTAGTTGTAACTCATCATTTTGACAAAATTTCATTTTTTTCTTTCCTCTAACAATCTACAATTCCATTCAAGCTTATTCATGTCACTAAAAAATGATGTAGTTAACTCACTTAGGGTTTTGATCTATCTAGACTTAATTGATTGGGGTTTCCAATTTTTCTTGCCGTGGACGTGCTCTACTCCATCACCGGTGATATATTCCTTGTCTTTATTCCATCACTATCGCCAATAAAGATGAAATCGTGAAGCTAGCTTTTGGTTTGATAAGGAAGAGAACAAAGGGAATAGGGGTCGTGAAATGTGGGACTATTTTTATAAATTGTTTGGGTAATTATGATAGAAATAGTTTTGTGGGGTTAATTTTTTATAAATCCGAAAACTTATGGGACTATTTTTTCAGATTTTTATATTAAATTGATAATTATTGGACAAAAGTATAAAGGTAACTAAATCTTAAAGGTACAAACTATAAATGTATGCATGGCAGAAGGTTATGAAAAGGTAAGCACAATTTTATTGAACAAAAAATGGAGGGAATCAAAACAAAGTATACTTGATTCTGATTTTCATGTTCAACTAGAAATTATGTTTTAACGGATATACCAGCAGCGGAATTTATCAACGGCGAAAGGATCACAGGCTATCTCATTCATAATTTTAATCCTTGAGATTAAAGAGCAATTAACCTGGTCCATTATTTTTAATAATAATACTGCTAGCTAGTTAGAGTACATTGATATACACAGACATTGATCTTTCCTTAGCAATTAACGCAACAAAAAAAGCCGGCTTTTCATACGGAATCACAGCCAGACGTCAAATGCCATCCTTATACGAAATGCTAACGCTGTTGAAGAGCTTGACTCAAGACTCACAAATGGATGGACAATGCACAATTTTGTATGCACCAGGAAAGGTTCCAAATTTTTCAAGCTTAAACCAATTTAGCAAAGTTTCAGCTCCAGGGTAACCGACAAATCCCCCGGTTGTTACAAACCATATGCCTGATGAAGCATTATAGTTATCAACTTTCCACAACGATTGTTTGTTACAGTACTCACGTCCGGATAGCAACACTGGGAATATCAAGTTGAGATCAGTTGATTCTCGGACAATAGTAGAATTTTCATACGGTGAGAGTGCCAATTTGATTCCTCGTCTCGAATCAGGTCATAATTGAATAAGGTCCAGTGGACAGAATCAGTTTCTGCTTCCTTGAAGGCTGACTTCGCCACCCCCAGCTCCCGGGATGGCTGAGACGAGATAGTACTGACAGTTAGGTTGGACCGTGTTGCCATGGACATCAAAGAGAGGTTCAGGAAATGATGTGGTGCCCAGTACCAACAGATAGTTTGTGGCCAAGGTAAGGATAAGGAAGAAGAGTGTTGTTGGTAATGGAGTCTTCATTTTATTACTTTGAAAGCTGTGAACGTGCTTGACGTGCGCTGAATTCGGTAAAGAAGAGTTAGAATTTACAGAGAGCTAGAGAAGCTTAGGTGATAAGGTCTTTGGGTTAGCTGCATGCAAAGCTCATGCATGATTTAGCCCTTTTTTTATTTTTTTGTTGTCCATTTTTTAATATTTATCTCAAACTCATGCATGGTATCGGTTTTTTATTTATTTATTTTGTTTGTTTATTCAAATACATTTTTGGTCTCGAACTTGCAGCATGCATGATTCAACCTTTTGTCCGAAGAAGTTCCGTACACGTACCAAACCTATGTTTCTTTTTTTAAAAACATACACCATAGGAATATGTTTTAGTATTAGATTGTTACCATATTATCCCCATGGTTGAAAACAGGTACTAGTTGGTAAAATGAAAAGACCCGCCCGAAACTCTAAGGGTGAGTTTGTCTCATTATCATCTAACTTGACTCATAATAAGCTTATTAATAAGGACTCTGTCAAAAATTTGGCAAAATCTCCCCAATATTTATGAACATTACCAAACTTACAAATCTATAACATAAGCACTATCAAAATACAATCAATTTTTATCAATCAGCCTCCTCAACCATAATACTGTTGGGAAAATATTGTCTTTAAAAGCATGTGTTTATTTAATTGTAATAAATAATTTTTCTGATTAATAAAATAAATGAGGTATTTTATTCAAGTATCTTAATTGCATTAATATTTTGAGTAAAGTCCATTTGATCATATTATATGTATTTATGTGATCACCATGTGTATTCCCAGAAGACATAAATACAAGTTATCTTATGATTAAATAAATTAAGTTCGCAGTTGATAAATAAAGTTGGGCACTTTATTTAAGTTTAGACTGTAGTAAATTCATTGAATGATTGGTCTTAATCATATATGAATTTACTAATATAGTTTGACTACATTGAGCTGGATCACATATGAGATTTAATTAACCTTGAAATGACTGTCAGACTTATTAAATCTTATAGGCATTGATTTTACTGTAATCTTAATTTTGAGTTAGTTATGATTTTATGATTGTAATTGTTATACCATTTGAGTTACCAATGGGCACGACACACACTTGTGGTCAAGATTACCCAGTATATTGGTGGGAGCAATTATGAGTATTGGAGTTATAGATTAATAATATAGAATTTGTACAACACATCTCTTGCTGGGTTTTCGGCACTTGATCATAGAATTCTCTGGCCAGAGTGTGTCAACATATTTAGCATGTTAAAAATGATCATTAGAGAAAACCAGTAAGTATCAAGGAACAAGATGTAATTAAATCGATTGGACAATTGAGATATCGATTTAATTAACGATGTGGTACAAAGGATTATGCAGTAAAAAAATCAATGTGGCATGAGTCGAATTATTATTCGAATACACCATCCTAGATAGCATACAATTATGGAGGTCAATTCCAATCTTTTAGTGGAGTAGATTTGGAATTAAATAATTGAACTAGTTTAATTACAGGCCTAATTATTGTAGCCACTATTGTATGTACTCATATGATCCTCGGGTTAGCTCATTTAATTGATTGCGCCGCTACTGGATTAATAAGCAAGATAACTAGCTATTCAGGTTAAAAGCCTAAATATATTATTTAGTGGGAGGCTCCATTAATATACTTGAGTGTAAGGGGCCTTGTGTTATTTTACAAAGTGGGCCCCTATAACACAAGAACAAGTAACGTGACTTTTGTTTTAATTATTTTTAATTTAAATCAAATGTGATTTAATAGAATTAAAAAATAAATAAATATGGAGCATAGGGTTTCCACTAAAAAGAGATATAAAAAGACTTATATTCTCTCAAAAGAGATAGAGCAGCCACTTTATACAGATCAGAGAAAAAAAAATTTCTCTCTGATTTTGAGAGAAAAATTTTCTCTTGCTAGTTGCTTATAGTGGTGATAACCACACGTCAAGTGCACATCAAACTTAAGTCATAATTTGGAAGATCAATGATGACAGATCGTGATCTAATAGGAGTGGTAGTGACAGATCGTGATCTGCGAGTCTAAATCACTTCAGCGGAAAGAGCAAAGATTGTTCATCTTCTCAAATTTTCAAGGTACGATTTCTAGATTACTTATTCCTATATATTGTATGAGATCGGTCCTAAAATATTTTATAAAAAATTTAAAAAACTGATTTTTCCCCAACAAATACTTAATACCACTCAAACATTTACTGTCTACATACATTAATCATCCATAATAGTCTAATCATAATAAAATTATACAATCGAGAATATCTTATTAATAACACCTACAACTCTTAGCACCATCGTATGGCCATAACTCAAAATAACTATTATTGCTTAGTCGACTGTTGCCTCTACAAATCTCTTATAGGAGGGAAAATATAATAAAATGGGACGAGTACGAAACTCAAGAGTGGGTAATAGTTTTTTTAAAAAATAACTTAATAGTTTTTGAAAAAACTTACTTTAAGATTACATCTTTTCAATATACTTTTTTTGTCAAACTATAATAACACAGGTAAATTAATCAAACTTTAAATTGAACAAAACATAATACTATACGTAGTACTCGTGGAAATTATATCAAAAGTAAAACATAATATAAAATACTTCATTCTGAAAACTATCAGCAAAAGACACACCTAAGGGAATGATCTTATTGTACCCATACCTCATACGGGTGGTGCTTCGATGTACTATCTAGGCATGTCATGCCCAGAGATACAATAGGTAGACTAATGAAGTGCTATCTCAAACAACTTGTTCACGGTTATTGTTCATCCGAATAAAAAATATTAATTTTCTAAAAAAAATAGTAAATTGCAGAAAATAAATGACGCAGATATTTTTATGCTGTTCAGATTAATCAATTCTATATCCACGAGGCCACACTCAGATGAAAAGCAATTCACTAAGTTGAGATATTACAACCAATGGATTTACCAAATTTAAGACTTTCACTTACAGTTTATCACCATACAGTTTACTCAACCTTAGACTTAATCTGCTTCTCTTGAATAATTGCTACCCATCTTAATCCACGATCCTCAAGGCACCTCGCAAAGTGATCAATAGCAGTTCTTCAATTCTACAATGTCTAGTGATCCAAGATCCATATAGACTCTACAGAGAGATGAAAAAAAGATAAATAAATAAATCAACACAACATTATGCGCCAAATCCGTATTCATTCGGGAGGAGGCCGAATTTTGCTTCTCAGCTTTATGATTTGTGTTGTGCGTACCTTTAATTGAGAAATACCTCACATTATATAGGCACTAGGGTCTCACCAAAATAGCAAGTCTTAAAAGACTTGGATTCTTACCAAATAAAAGTTTTCTCTTATAATTATCATGAGCCTAAATTGGAATAAATCTAATCTTCTTGCCTTGCTTGTCTCCCAAGGAATATCTAGAGTATTTAATGAACTTCCTATTTGAACCAACTTCTTACTCTAAATATATCTCATGCGCCAATTATAGAATCCCATCATTAATAGACTTTATAAATTAGACATCTAATTAAATTAGGAAGCAAATATTCTTATTAAATTGGAATCTCACTAAATTAGGGAATTGATAAATTAATCCTTATTACAAGATATGCAATAAATTTTCAATTTAACTAGACTTGTCCAAAGATGCCAACTCTATAAATAATGGACTTAACAATCTCCCCCTTTGGCATTCTTGTCGCAAAAGCAATCCAACACAAGTCTTACATGAACCTTGGCACTAAGATATGAATATGAAACAAGCATAAACAATAGCAAGGAACTAACCAAAATAATTGGCAATTAGCATGTTAGTTCATGTAAATAAACCAAGGCAAGAATTAAAATAAAATGCTAATTTTATTGATCAATAAATAGAAAGGCAACATTAAGCACAAAAGCAAAAGCAATAAAAAGATAAACTCCCCTTAAGAACTAGAAATATCTAAAAATTCTTGAACAAAAAATAAAAGTCCCCCTAGAATTGAAAATACTACTCCTCCTAACTCATTATATTGAGTAATTGAAGATTGAAATGAATTACTCCCCCTCTTTTGCCAAAAGATTGCAAAAGGGAAGAAGTTTGGCATGCAATTCGACAAAATGAGTAGAAAGGTCAACAATATCGTGCTCTTGTTTCAAAATGGAAGCCTCTAGATCGGCAAGATTAGGATCAAAAGAAGTAGATGGAGGAGAAGAGTGAACAAAGGCTACAACAAAAGTAGGAAGGTCACGAAGGGTACTAGGAAGAGCTCCACTAGTGACGGTGCGTGAGGGCGCACGCGTGTGGCGGTGGCGACGGCTGGTGCTCGGTGATGGCAACATGTACAATGGCGGCAGTAATGGTGGTCCTAGGGTCAAAGGTGGAAGGTCCAGAGTGAAAACTATCTTCACTAGGATCACTTTAATGCATGGATTCTGCAGGAGGTATTTGGCCAAATTTAGGACCAAAATCCTCATCATCATCAAGCATGTGAGTCTCATGAGGTCATCCACAACCAGAATAAAGGTAGGGTGAAAGAGTGTGATGACACTTGGATTTAGATTGAGCATGAGAGCTCTCACCTACCTTAAGCTTGGAGAGGGTGGGAGCCATGGAAGAGAAATATAAAAAACAAGGAAAAATTAAACAAGAAGAAGCAAAAATTCTGGACCATCCAAAAGAAGGAAGAAGGAAGCCACAAATTTGAATGGAAAACAAGGATCTAGTGGCTGCCTTATATAGAAGAACTTGCCTTGCTCAAGGAAGGTTTGGAAATCCAACTTACATAAGGAAAAAAATAATAAAGAAGATTTTATTCTAATTTAATGCACCAACCATCATAGATTTTATTCCAAATCAATAACTAAACATAAATCAACTCAAACAAGTCAGAAACATAAAGGAAAATACCAAAAACGAAATCCCATGCATGATATTTTACGAAACAGACGTACAATGCGATCTACATACCATTGGAAAGGTTATTGAATCAGATTCTCACAAGAGTTTATAGAACTGAATTTAGAGTTCTGTAGACAAAGTTATGACCAAAAGAATTTGTGACGGGTAAAAGCTTGTCAATGCACTTAGAAAACAAAAATTTGAGTTCTTTTTAAAAAATATGTAACTCTTAAAATCTAAAAACATATCATCATGTTAGAACATGAGAATGCACATGGATAATGAATTTTTATTTTATTTTTTATATTTAAAAAAATGCATTAATAATGAAATTGAACTAAAAAGAATGTCTGGGAATCAAGCATTAATTTATGTGATCAAGACTCCAATTTCCTCAAATAAGTAAGGATTAGAAAATTTTAAACTTGTGTGTGTGTGTGTGTGTGCAAACAACTTAATCTTAACCTTTTCTTAAAAATTCATCAATTTTCACAGTCAAAGTCTTAAATATTAAATATAGAGTTGGTCAAACTAACCTTATCATCTTAATCTCCAATTTTTGACCATTTCAATTGACAGACCTTTTTTTTTTTAAAGCAAAGCCTCTTTTTTAAAAAACAAATACGGTCAGTAGCTTTCACTCTACCCCTTAAGGTAGCCTTCTTCTCATGGTAGTTCGTCCTCTATCATATTTATGATACGCAAACTCAGATTACTCAAGAATAGCTTCACACTTAAGAGTTATAGATAGCTATTTTTGACCATAGTGTCTGTATATATTTGAGGTCTTATGACAAGATAAGAATTAAGGTAAACAGTCATAACTCAAGTTAAATATTCTCAACAAAGACCATGTCAATATCAAAACCTTGAGTCAACATTCAGGTGCTTTTGAAGAAAGGTTAAATAACTCTAATCAAAACTTATTCAATGCTTTCAAATCTTTAAAAACATAAAAAATTGCTTGTCGTCTAAAAAAAGGGAACAAAAAAACAATGATTTAAAATTAAAATTTATAAATTCATGTCCTATAATTAATGCACTAATGCATGATTTAAAACTAATGTAAAAAAAAATGACTTACATGGAACACACACCTAAAGATTTCCTTAAAGATTCAAATCGTTTGGAGTCTAAAGCTTTTGTAAAAATATCTGTAAGCTGTTTTTCTATATCAATGTATTCTAAGAACACAGTCTTACTCTCAACTAAATCTCTAATGAAGTGATGATGAATATCAATATGCTTAGTCCTAGAGTGTTAAACAAGATTTTTAGAAATATTGATAGCACGCATGTTATCACAAAACACAGTCAAAGCATCCTGAACCATACCATAATCTGCAAGCATTTGTTTCATCCAGAGCAATTGGGTGTAACAACTTCCAGCTGCAATATATTTAGCTTCAACCGTGGAAAGAGAAATTGAATTATGTTTCTTTCTATGCCACGGCACTAAGTTATTTCTAAAATAAAAACATCCTCTAGTGGTGCTTTTTCTATCATCAACATTCCCAGCCTAATCTGCATCACTATATCCTGCAAGACTTGAATTAGTGTCATTAGTGTACCAAATATCATCATTAACTGTTCCACTAACAAAACGAATGATTTGTTTGACAGTAACTAAGTGTGATTCCTTTGGATTTGCTTGGTACCTAGCACGTACACCAATACTGAAACATATGTCAGGCCTACTTGCAGTCAAATAAAGTAAGCTACCAATCATATTTCTGTAAAGACTAAGATCAACACTAGAACCACTATCATCAATAGTCAACTTGGTATTAGTACTTATAGGAGTTCTCATGTGTTTTGCAGAATCTAAGCCAAACCTCTAAACTAAACTCTTGGCATACTTAATTTGATTAACAAAAATTACATTCTCCATTTGTTTCACTTGCAAGCCCAAAAAGTAAGTCAATTCTCCCACCATACTCATCCTAAATTCCTTTTTCATTTGACTCACGAATTATTGCACATGATCAGAAGAAGTAAAACCAAACACTATATCATCAACATAGATTTGACCAACTAAAATCCTTTAATTAAGTTGCTTAATAAATAGTGTTTTATCTACTCCCCCTCGCTTATAGCCATTTTCAAGCAAAAATTTGGTCAACCTTTAATACCAAGCTCGAGGAGCCTGATTTAAACCATAGAAAGCCTTTTTCAATTTAAAAGCATAGTTTGGGAAATAGGGGTCTTCAAAACCTTTAGGATTTTCAACATAGACTTCTTCATTTAAGATGCCATTCAAAAAGGCACTCTTAACATCCATTTGAAATAATTTAAAGTCTATTAAACAAGCAACTACAAAAAGCAAATGAATAAATTTGAGTTTAGCAACAAGTGCAAAGGTTTCATCAAAGTCAACACCTTCCATTTGTGTGTAGCTTTGTGAAACCAACCTAATTTTATTTCTCACTATGTTGCCAAATTCATCTACACACACATATACGTACCTTTTTCTAGCTAATCTTTCAACTTGTATTGGTCCCATAAGGTCAATATAAAGTAGTTGTAGTACCTTAGATGTTGTTCTACCTTGAATAGCTTTATACGATGCCCTTTGTTGTTTGCCAAATTGACATGAACCATATATTGTAATACCCCACACCTAAGTTTTTGACCCTCCACCCATATATATTGAGAGAGAGAGAGAGAGAGAGAGAAAAAAAAGGAGAGAGAGGAGGCACGAGAGAGAGAGAAAGGAGTTGACCCAATTTTTGACCCGGAAACCCGACCCGACCCGCGACCTTGACCCGGCCGGTTCTCCCATTTTCGGCCACCATTTCGGGCAAGGTTGGTACCGATTTGAAGCTTGAGAGATGAGCTACGTGTCCATGTCGTCCTTGTCGCCGGAAATTGATCGGAAAGTCACCGATCGAAGCTTTGAAGTACCGCGGAATCGCCGGCTCGATTTGCTGTGATTTCGCCGGTTTCCGGTGAAGCTAGCACTTGGTTTTTGTTCCTTACCTTACCCTCTACCATTTCCGACTAACCATTGACGCCGAGGACGTCGTCTTGCCGTTGATCGGCCGTTGGAGGATTCACGACTTTGGGAGCTCGATCCGGAGCCATCGCTGCGCGTGGGAGGTCACCACCACCACCATTGGACTCAGCGTGGCTTGAACTTTCAGTTCTGAGCTTCCCGTCGTCGTCGGTTGAATTTCGGTGACCGTTGACCGGCAAGGGTATTTTGGTAATTTCACAGTCTAAGGGCAATTTTGTAATTTCAGATTTTGTGGGTATTTTAGTAATTGTTGTAACTGAGGATAAAGTTGGTAATTTATGATTTTGAGTTTAATTTGGTAATTTTGATATGGGGGTATTTTGGTAATATTGAATTCAAGGGTAATTCGGTAAATTCATAAAACTTGAGGGTGAATTTGTAATTTATGGAATCAGTGGATAAATTGATAATTTTAAGTTAGGGCAGTGAGGTAATTTGATATTACGAGGGTAATTCGGTAATTTAAGTTGTTAAGGACATTTTGGTAAATTTACGCTCCGAGGGTAATTTCGTAATTTCTGACATTGTGGTTATTTTTGTTATCTGAATTGAGGACAATTTAGTAATTGAAGATTCTGAGGATAATTTGGTAAAATAATGATGATGGGGGCATTTTGGTGATTTTGGCATGTAGAGGTATTTCGGTAATTTTGTACATGCGGGAATAGTTTATTGTTGATAGATATTCGTTTCAAGAATTATTATGTAAGATTAGTTGTATTTCAAATTTACGGAGAATGTTTATGCCGTTTCCTTGATTAGGAGGATCCGCGAAACGAGAATCAACCTGCGGATGTTGTCGACACCGAGTCTGGACATTGTCACTGTGAGTGGAATATACAAAACCTATTTTTAGAGTTAATTATGATAGTAAAGCATGTTTACGAAATAAGTGTTTTAAATGTTTTGATTTAATGATTTCTTGAAATGGATTTTATTCACGTATTGATATTATATTAAAATGTTTGGTTAATGATTTTGCGTATCGATTTTGAATAAAGTATGATATTATTTGAAAGATAAGAAAAGTGGATTCAAATGTGGTATGATTTAAAATATGGTTAAGAGGTACGTGAATATGAGTATAATGATTGTTTTTGAAATCATTAGACAGTACCCTTCCCCTCCAGATACAGTGATACAAATGATATGCGATGAGAGGCTTTTGGGGCCTGTCTGAACACACATAGAGGCTTTGGGCCGTGTGTTTGGGCGTTTTTGCCTTTATATGCATGGGATACAGATCAGTTATTGAGATACAAAGATACAGTGATACAGATATGGGATACAGATCAGTTATTGAGATACAGTGATACAGATATGGGATACAGATCAGTTATTGAGATACAGAGATACAATGATATAGATATGGGATACAGATCAGTTATTGAGATACAGAGATACAGTGATACAGATATGAGATACAGACAGTTGATATACAGATGAGATACAGGCCTTTGGGGCTCGTCTGAGTACACACAGAGGCTTTGGGCCGTGTGCTTAGGCGCTTTTGTCCTTTGGGGACTAGATTATGCATGCACAGATATGATGAGATATGATGAGATATGAGATAGTATTTCTCTGTCTATCCGTGTAGCTCCGAGGCGTGACGTTACCCAGATAGTACGTCATTGCCCGTCCGTTAAGGTCCGGATATGACGAGATTTTCCCTGGGTACTTGTTTGGTGATGATTTTCAAATTTGTGAATTCTATATGATATTGTGATATGATTTCTATGGTTAGTAATCTGATTTAAATGTTTAATGATTTATTTCTGATTTTACGCTTATGATTTAATGAAATTATGTTTGGAAATGATATGATTATTTGTTCAAAGTAAGAATTAATTTTTAAAACTACTATCCACTCACTGAGCTCACTGAGTTTTATACTCATCCCGTTTTTATTATTTTCCCCCCTCCCAGGAGACTTGCAGGTACATCAGTCGATTCAGTAACGAATGTTAGTTTTGAATTTGTGGCCACGTGATGGTGCTAGAATGTCGTAGATTTAATACTGTGATATTTGGGATATTACGAATTGTATTTATTTATTTATTATATTTTGTAATTAAGGATAATCATTGTATTTTAATATTAGAATGATTTGGGTGGTATTTGGTTTGTTGACTTGAGAAGTCAGTTGTGGAGGATGGAAGAATATTGAATTATTTTGGGAGTATTGTTTTGTAAATCGCAGGTTGGGAATGTTTTATTTATAAGGGAGATTCTGCCGAAATTTTTATAGAATTCTTAGATATCTTAATTAATATCGAGTCGATTTTACGAGTTTAAATAGACTTGCCTTGGGGGTGCGGGGCGGGTCGTTTCACATATCCCTGGTTGTCTCTTCCTGAGTATTAGAACTCCCTTGACAGCACCTGTTTTCACAATTCTAGTCAGTAATCTATAGTTCAAGTGACCTAACGTTTGATGCCATAATTTTATGTCATCAAGAATGGTCTTATGATAAATAAGTGAGCTAATCAATTTATAACAATGATCAGATGATTGATGTCCTTTCAAAATGCAATTTCCATCAACATTGAGAACGCGAAATTTATTCCTGTCAAAGTTGACAAACAAGTTTTGATCACAAATTTAACTAATGTTGAGTAGGTTTTTCTTGAGATCCTCCACATGCAAAACATTATCCAGTTTTGGAAAACCTTCCACATTCAAAGGTCCCTTTCTAAGCACTCGACTTTTCACATCATCAGCAAAAGTTATATTTTCTCGATCAACTTTTTGATAATTGATCAAGACACTTCTATCATCTGTCATGTGTCTTGAACAACCACTATCAAAGTACCAAAAATCAATAGTGCAAGGTCTCAAGGAAATAAAGGAAACATAAGCTTTATAATCAGTCTTCCTTATCCAAGTAGTTCTAGGTTTGTTTTCACTTGTCTCAACCTTAGATCTGGGCGTCATCCTAAGTTTTCCATAAGAATAATTAAAGAACATTGTTTGTTTCACATATTTAATAAGCTTGAAGCAATTAGGTCTTATATGCCCTTTCACATGACAAAAATGACAAGTAGGAGTAAACCTGTTATTCTTACCTTGATGAATTGGTGAAGAATGTGCAACAGCTTTACCTTTTTAAAGATACGGAACTTTAACTATTGGTGGAGAAGTTGTAACTTGAGAAGCTTTAACAAACACACCTTGAAAATTTAAGTCTTTACCATCTTGATATCCAAGACCGTGATGATTTGAGTTGGACTTTCCAATTGACAAGATGTGATCTAACTTTTGAGTTCCAGAATTCATCATTTTGAGTAAGTTTTGGTGTTCTCTAATTCTGCGGACACTACAAGTAATTGATTATCTTTGTCAGTAAGTAAAGATTTGTAATTAATTACCTCACTTTTAAGTTTCACCTTATCATCCAAAAAATTGGATACTTGAGTCATCAAGGTCAGATTCTCATTGTAGAATTTTTCCTATCCAGCAAACATCATCTTGTAGCTTTCATGAAAAGCTTTCTTGTCATTTATATCAATATTACTGACGTCGCTATCTGAATTATTATTCTTGTCAACATGTTGCACAGTTTTGTCAAGACATGAACTGGTGTCTTCCTTGCAAGTAGCTAAGTGCGAGGCTTTAGATGTGGATGCATATCTAATGTTTGATTCTTGTGTACTACCATCATTATGGACAACAAGTCCTCCAACAAGGTCTTCTTCATTAATGTTATCATTTGAATCATCATCACTCCAAATGGATTACATTGCTTTCTTTTTCACAAGAGTGTTAGCACATTGTGCTTGTATGTGTCCTATGCCTCTATATTCTCTACATCTAATACCCTTAAGTTTGTTAAGATCAAACAATTTAGAATTAAGGTAAGAAGAACCTTCTTGAACTATAAGAGCCACTGATGTAGAAGTTAAAGTTCTTCTTTTTCAACATCTTCTTGAAATGCTTTGCAATGAGTGCAAGTGAATTATCCACGTATAAATATGGATCATCATCCTCACTTGATTTGGTGACCGGAGCCTCCATTTCAACCTGAAAAGCAATACCTTTTTTCTTTCTTAGGATTCAAATTTAAGTAGTTAGTCTCATAGACCTTCAATTTTTCTATAAATGAACCCCTGGTCATAGCAGACATATCAGCATATTCTTTAATAGCCAAAATTTTAGGATGATATCTAGGATGGGTAGATCTTAAGATTTTTCTACAAATTTCTTCCTAAGCTGCTTTAGATGTCTTGCATATAGAAATTAGTTGGCGTTGAAACACATCAACTCCATTAACAATGGCTTTAAGTCCTTTTGCATTATATCCAGATGCATCAAGTTCATCATTAGTCCATTCTCTTACTCCCTTAGGAGATTCTACACCATTTTCATCAATTTTGATAGGTGGAATATATCATGTGAGTACGCATTGCCAAAATCTTTCATCAATAGATGTCAGATAAATTTTCATCCTTTGCTTCCAACTAGCATAATTTGTCCCATCTAGTACAGGTGGACGAACCAAAAAGCCTGTCTCTCTTTGCAAACTCATACCTACAAAATAGATCTAGGTATCTCACCAACTAAATAGTTAATGTCCTGCTCTGATACCAATTGAAATGAATTTAGATCTATCGTAAATAGATGTAGGCAATTAAAAAAACCTAAGGTTAACAACTTGATTAATTTTCGAAAATACTTTTCACCATTACTGTTCACGGTTACTGTTCATCCGCATAAAAAATATTAAATTTCCAAAAAAATAGTAAATTGTAGAAAGTAAATGACATGGAGATTTTTACGTGGTTCGGATTAATCAATCCTACATCCACGAGGCCACATCCAGATGAAAAGCAATTCAATACGTTGAGATATTACAACCTATGCAATTACCAAACTTAAGACTCTCATTTACAGTTTCTTATCATACAGTTTACTCAACCTTAGACTGAATCTGCTTATCTTAAATAATTTCTACCCTTCTTGATCCACGATCCCAAGACACTTCGCAAAATGATCAATAGCAATTCTTCAATTCTACAATGTCTAGTGATCCAAGATCCACATAAACTCTCCACGAAGATAAAAAGAAGATAAGTAAATAAATCAACACAACATTATGCACCAAATCTTGATTCTCTAGGTAGGAGGCCAAATTTTGCTTCTCTGCTTTATGCTCTGTGTTGTGCGTACCTTCAATTGTGAAATACCTCTCATTATATAGGCACTAGGGTCCCACCAAAATAGCAAGTCTTAAAAGACTTGGATTCTTACCAAATAAGAGTTTCCTCTTATAATTCTCATAAGTCTGAATTGAAATAAATCTGATCTTCTTGCCTTACATGTCTCCCAAGAAATATCCAGAGCATTTAATGAACTTCCTGTTTGAACCAACTTCTTGCTCTAAATAAATCTCATGAGCCAATTATAGAATCTCATCATTGATAGACTTTCTAAATTAGACATCTAATTAAATTAAGAAACAAATATTCCTAATAAATTGGAATCTCACTAAATTAGAGAATTAGTAAAGTAATCCCTATTACAAGATATGTAATAAATAAAATTCCAATTTAACTAGACTTGTCATAAGATGTCAACTCTATAAATAATGGACTTAACAAAACTCATTCTATCTTATCATACTATCATACATGGGCCTCGTAGAAATGGTGCAATGATGTAGTATCGTGTATCAAAGGATATGCTATTTTATATATCTCATCATATTGTCGTACTGAGACCTCATACGGATGATGCAATGATGTACTGTCTAGTTCTATCATGTCTGGAGGTATAAGAATAAAACAAGTACTGTTATCTCATATATCTCATCATAGGTATGCATGTATAATCTATTCTCCAAAGGACAAAATGCCCAAGTCCATGGCTCAAAGTCTTTTTGTGTACTCAGACAGATCCCAAAGACCTTTATCTCATATGTATCACTATAACTAAATCTCTATCATCTCTTTAATTGAATCTCTTCTGGCCATTTTCGGTAATGATGATGGCGGGGAAGTGACTTGCAACTCTTAGGGTTTCGGCTGGTACCCTCCATCACCAATGACGTAGCTGAATTTATGCTTAGGTTTTGGGTTTTGTAAATAGGTTGACCCAACCAACCTTTTTCCTTTCTCCTCTAACCTGATCGTTTGTGTTCTGTCTCTAACTCTGTGAGCTTCTTCTTCCCTTTGCTTTATTTATAACATCAATGCTCCTTTTTTTTAAGCTTAATTTGTTATAAGCTAATGATGGACTCGATTATTGTAATAAAAGCTGATAAATCGAGTTACCAAGTCATGTTTGTGTTGTGTCTATTTCATGTCGTGACAAATTTAAAGTAACCAATCAAGACCCATTTAATAACCATATCAAATTAGATGATCTATAGCCATTTATTCATGACGAGTAGTCGAGTCGCAGTAAATTTGCCAATGACTCTTAAAATTTTAGATCAAAGAGAAAAATAAAATAATACACTTAATTAAAAAAATAAAGTGCATATGCTACCTAATATAAGCTTACTTAATTAAAAAAAAGATACAATATATAAGCTAACTTTTGAATATAAATTTAAGCACCATATAGCATTACGCATGGCGAAGACATGTTGCAGCCCCCTTCCCATTCTTTGTGAATTATAGCTTGATTTGTTAATCACACCTGACATAAAACCATATTGAGTTAATTAACCTAAAATCTTAAGTTGTATTAGTTTAAGTTTAAAGGTTAGTATCCAAATAATAGTATTTGAATTTTATTTAACACTTACTAGTGGCTTCAGTTGATCATAGGAAAAATAACAGTAACCCAACTCTCATACCACCAATGTGAGCAAAGTTTGGACTTCATAATTCTTATTTTTAACACAAACAAGTTTATTCATTTACTATTCAGCACCCAAATATTTAAAAACAAGTTGTAATATATTGACAAGATGACAATTCGTACGTGGATAATGATAGACCGCGGCTCCTTGTGAAAAAGGCAATAAATTTTTTTAATTTCATACATTTTAAAAAATGTATGAAATTTGTAACTTATATATGATTTTTAGAATTTATATCTGAAAAGAAAAAATAAATTTTTATGATTTTTCCGACTTTTATTTGAAAGAGAAAAAATATGAATGAGAATTAAAATCATATTCCAAAAATATTTCTATAAAATATATTCATTTTCTATTTACTAATTTCCGAGAACAATTTGTCATTTAATGTCTTTAGGTACAAATGGTGCAATTTGTTAATCTTTTATTCAAATCTGTCCATTTTATCCTTTCAGTTGCATTGCTGTAAAATGTGTGTGGCTTGATGACTTCCAGCTTATGTTGTTGGCAACTATATAAGTATTTTGCTTTACAATGGTTAAATTGGATAATGAAGCAGAAAAGTTTTGACAATAATTCTTCTACCCGTATATGCCGGATGGGTTTTAAGAGCATTCATATTTTCTTAAATTATATTAATATCCCTAATACTATCATTTTTTTTAATTAGAGTTTTTTTTTTAGACGAATCTTTGACGATATTAGCGAGATTTATTAAAAAGAAGAATAATAATAACACTTAAATAGAATGATGTAATGAGTCTTACTCTAAAGCAAATTAAAAACATGAAGTTAAAATAGTCATCTAACTAACCTAAACAAAATGTTGTCTAAAAAGATAAACATGCATTACAAAAATGCGAACAACAGAGACAAAATCTTGTTAAAACGATAACATTAGGGTTATTTTAAATAAAATAAAATTTCACTAGAATGAAAATTATCCAAAGAATGTAAATTGCCACACTATTATTTTAGACGATTGATATTTAATCGCGATTGGCATGATGACAAACTATTGCCATCCCTTGTGAGTTGGGACTCGCGTCATTCATCTTCTCCAGAAAAAAAAATGAAATAAGACTTTTTTTTTTGTGGTGCAGATTTCAGCAGCTTTTTATCATGTTTTTCTCGTTGCTAGTATTAGGTTACATCAATAATGGACGATTCCTCGGGTCTGGGATTTTTAACACGTATAATAGACTAAACAGTAGATAGGGTCCTTTAATTAATTAATTTAATTGACTGGCTTCCTGGGCAACTCCCTACCAACGAACTAAAAATATCATGAATATTGCGTTGAATTCGCATATGAAAAGTATAGGATAAATTTTCAAGTTTTGTGGCTATAAATCTATTGTAATTATTTAGCAAACTGTTAAGATTTTTAACATGGTGAAAAAGAAAAAAAATAATTATTTAGCAAGGGTAGAATGGACTTTAAAATCACTGATATGAGGTATGGGGGAATAATTATCACTCTATATTTATGGTAACGTTTTTACAATTTTTTAATGGTGAAATTCATTACTGAAGGACTTGAATGAAATAGATTCAAAATTTGAAGGACTTAAGTTGTACATTCTAAAAGTCGTTGATCTTTGAGTTTCTTTCTTCAAACAACAAGGAATCAACTAAAACTTTACCATATATCAATTGGACCACGATCCTCACTTAATTGTAAGTTATTTCACTCACGAAATTGCAAAAAATAAACAAATTGTTCTTTATCTAATTCAACTATGTGCTTGTCTGATACAAGTCTATAGTTGACATAATTTATATCATTATCTAAGGGATTTCTTGCCAATTAATTAACTATATATTGAGTCAAAAGTCAATAGGTAGCTGGGTAAAAGCCCATTTAGTTTTTGTATTTTAAAATTAGTGTCCATTTAGTCCTTATATTTTTAAAAATACCTCAAAACATCCCTGCCGTTAAAGTATTGATACCCCTACCGTTACTTTTTATTTCTTTTGGCTTACTTTTACAATATTACCCTTTTATAATAATAATTTTTTGTTTAGACATTAATAAAAAGAAAATAATTAAATTACCAATTTAACCCTAAAATTGTATCAACAATTACTAATACTATAGCATCATAATATTAGTGATACTATAGTAACAATAATCACTAACACTAATTATAAGTGTTACTATTTTTCTGACTCCCAGATTACTGACACAAATAATAAGTGTCACTAAAAATAATTGCTGACACTATTCTAATGTCAATAAAGACCATTTTTCTAGTAGTGATACATGTTTCAACAATGATAAGATGTTGTATTTACCACTTATATATTCCTAATAGATTTTTACTTACCTGTTTTATCCCTTCCATTAAGAGATAACAAAATGAATTATGAAAATAAGGGCAAAATGTTGTAATATTTTTAAATTTTAAATTAAAATATAATATAAGTAATTGGGATCAGCAAAAAATGAAAAACTGTGAATGTTCTTTTATTAATTACATAGGACTAATCATTTTCATCTTCTCTTTAATTTTGACACCGAACTACTTAGAAATGGCATATAATCTTCTAAAGAGGTGTGAGTGATAAATAAATGAAAAAAAAATGTTGACTTTATGTGTTATCTCTTAAACCAGAAGAATGAATAAGGTAACTAAAAATCTAGTAAGGATGTAAATAGAAATATGACATTTATTAGATGAAACATGCATTCTCCAATTAATTTATTGGACTGTTGGCTACCTTTGTAGTGAATTCATTAGGCTTATTATCTTTTACCCAACTAGTGGAAATATCTTCGTTGTATTAAAAGCCTGATAGCTAGGGGAGTTCCTAAAGAAAACTACAATAGTAGTTTATCAACCATGCTCTCGCAAGACCACCGAGATCTTAAACTTGTCAGATCTGGGAACTACTTTCCAACGACTTGCCGAAACACGGTCCGTCCAATTTTTCTTTTATTACATTGTCTTTTAGTTTATCTGATAGGTATTGCATACATTCTCTAATTATTAGAAATTTAAGCTTCCTTTGTTGTTGAAGTGCTGTAATTATTGTGAAATAATGTGTAATAAACATAATTTTGAACAATAAGCTTGAAAAAAATATGAAAGATATTATAGGTTTTTCACCATACAAGCATAGTGTAACATCAATTTAGCTTCCACACCACAATGACCATTGATTACCAAATATTTTATTGTAGTAGCCTTTTAGTTACTACCTAATCATATCACCAATCAAAGAGTTAATTTTAATGATTTTGGACAATAACTATTGTTTTTCATGATAAATCGTAAAGTGGAAAACTGTAACATCATTATGGTTTTATTAAGGAGCACGATCCATGCATGCTTTGACAAAACAGCATACATTTATGAGGGACAAATTGCTCCAAACATGCATGACTTCCGGGTAAGGGTTATTGGAATGCACTAGTTGTGTTCGAAATGGTGTTAAAAAGGAATATTCAAGGGCACTTCCAGATATATTACTCAAAAAAATCGCCACAATACACCCAGTCGATTATAATTAAGAAAATTCTGTTCCTATTGTAGCCTGTTAGGTAACCTGTAGAGAGATTGTTTCTTGCAAAGGCTAGCAACAACCACCCCCCCCCCCCCCCCCGGCGGGGGGCGCCGCCTGTACTGTTTAGCTAATATTATAGCTCTTGCCCGTTAAATTAAGATAGATTGCTGAAAGCGGAAGGCTAAAAGTGGATAACATTTTTCCCCTCATAAAAATAAAAATTAGGGGTCGGCAAACGGTTTGCGTTACCCAGAATTAAGATACGCGGAGGTTGGTTGGCTTGTTTAATCAATCCTTAAATTTTAACGCTTGGGTTGTGTAATTAATATCAATCCTTTCAACATTTGGAACCCGACTCTAGCTCTGTGTATTTGTTATGCCTATCATTTCTACGTTAAATTGCTGGTGCGTATATTTTGGGTGTGGGACCATCATACAAACTAATAATTCTCTAAAGTCGCTCTCATCCAAATCAGTTCTCGTATTAGACGTAAATAAGTGAAATAAGATGGGATGCTGCTACAGCTCACCTAAAACTGATTTTTCACAATTTTCAAATTGTTTGAATAACAACAATTAAAAATATAAAATAATTAATTTTGGGTGATTGTATGTTATAGCTAACGTAACATAACAAGGTGCAATAAGAAAAGCATGATGAAATAGCTCATTGAATCTACACCAGAGTCAGATGGTCCCTTTATCATTCATAAAACACAAACACAGTCATCTGACATCTAGCATATCTGCCTTCCACGTGGAGCCACTGATATATCATTACGAACGAATTGTGATCTTGCATTATCGGCTTTTTTGTTTTATACGTGGAAAAATTTCCTCGACTTTTGCATAGACTTGAGCGGTTGTTATGTGAAGTGTTAAAAAAAAAAATAATAATAATAAAAATAAAAATACAGAAAGGAAAAATTATTGTGTCGGCCATTTCTCGCAATTAACATTGCATGTGAGAGTATCAACGTAAAAAATAATTTATAAAATGACATTGTACAAAATTATTGTCTTATTCTCATGGATTATTGTTAGAGAAATTTATTCCCACCCAAGATCTTATAAGAAAAAATATTAAATAAATAATAATAAAATAAATAGGAAATAAAATCAATCACACAACACAGTAATTTATGTGAAAAAATATTACAATCATTCTATCATTTATTTCACACCCAAAGTCCCAATAATATCGAATCTTGCAATAGACTTACCGTTTCTCTCACATTAGAAATTATTTATGTACAGAGAACTAATTGTTGTGTTATACAAATAAGTAAATCTAATATATAATGATTATTTCTTGTAGGAGAAGTATTCTTTTTCTTATACTAGTTGTATTTCTCCTTAAATAAGTCAAGTCGCAAAAGAAAAATTATTTTTTCCTTAAATAAAATCATACTAAAGAAGAACATATCCTTAGAAATTCTTATTGCAAATAAGACATATTTCCTAGCAGCTGCTAGATGACCAGGTTCAATATAAGACATGAATTGCACCCCATAGAATTTGCATATTCTAGAGGCAGTTGGGTATAAAGAAAAATGGGAAAAATATGGTCCATGTAATTCGGACATTAGGCCAATTTATGAAAGATGAGGAAAAAGGAGAAAAGGAAAAAAAAAAAATCTCAATGGTGTGTGTGTTAAGGTGTTAACGTGCAAGTGTACACAACAAGTAATATAATAATTAGAATCAAGGTCTTCACATGAATTGATGTTATAAGATTTGCTACAGTAATCTTAATAGTGCAACTTTACTAAACTAAATAAAATAAAATAAATGTTGAGATTAATGATCTAATGAAATTAAAAAAATACAACAAACAGAATGCAGTAAAGAGGAATTAACGTCAAACAAAAAGATATGCGTTAATGATAAAAGGGTAGTTGGGTACTAAACTTACTTAATGGTTACTGACGGTTTTACACTTGAGGTATGGTTGCTACAACATCTACTAAAGCACTAGGCAAAATCTCTAATGTATCATCAACTATCACATGTTGGATATCTTATGTTTGTATACAATCTAACAATAACTAGTTGTTAAATTAACATTAAACATAGCATTATACGATCTAGACTATATTTGTCCTACAAAGTGATCTTTATGTCTAGTTCTTCACTAATTCTAGATTAAGTATGGCTCTATTCAAATTGAGATTTACTCAACTTGGGAAACCCAATTTAAAACCATCTATTGTCTTAATTTGTTCCACTAAATCAAACATTTTTTAGGCTCCTTCTTAGTTAGTATCCACTAAATGGGTGGTCAATCGAAATAGGAATTTGTTATATGTAAAATCAAGACAAAATGACATAGTTAGATTCTAAGCAACATACATATATATAAGTCAAATAACTATTAAGCTCATTCAAAACCCAACTACAGTAAAGTTTAGCTCATAATGAGCTTTAAAACACTAAAAACATAAGTATGTGCCATGAAATATATCATTCAAAAGAAAATACAATAAACCAAATATAAGAATGAAGTTGAGATGCAAAAGGATCAAGGTGTCATGCTTTAGTTTTCAAGTTCTCTCATCCTTCTCCACGAAATACCCTCTGTTTTAGCTTTAAAATTCCTTTGTGTCTTTTTCTTCTTTTTTTTTTTTTGTGTTGACGGAAAATCCCTCTTTTGTTTCCTTAAAATGTGTCCTTTTATAGCTTGGACTTCGTCCTTCTCTGGGTGCTGCTCTTCTTCTGATTCCTCACCCCATTCCTTTGCTACTGCACTTTCTTCAATTGGTTCATCTATTCAAGTAGTCTCCGCTACAGTCTGAGAATTGTATTATTGCAGCAGAGATATTGTGCAAATTTTATTGTACTCGCAAGCGCACAAATCTATTGTACAATAGATTTTGTGGTGACAAGTATCGATCTCACGAGGTGGTAGATTTAATTATGTGTAGGGTTAATTTTCTGGGTGTTTGGGTGTAAATGTGAGTTGGTTGAAAGTGAATTCTTTTTTATCTTAACATTTAAAATTAAAAGGCAGAAATGTATTAAGGATGAAATCAATACAAATGAAACGCTTGAGTCTTTAGATTCACACTTAACATTCACCATGTGCTTAATATTTCCTTTTTAGTTCTAATTAATTTATGAGGTGGATATTTTCATTCCTCATAATTCTCACTCTAATAAATATGGTATCAAGTGCTCAATGTGTCAGAGATAATGATCTTCCACTAAGTGTGGTGTAAAGAACATGTTGTGCCAGACAATAATAATTCTTTTGTCGACAACGTAGCAAGACCATCCACTAAGTAGCTTAGATACACTCTCTGTGGACACTCAGTCAAGACGTCCTACAAAATACTAGAGGGGAATTTTTTGCTAATTAATATGGTGCTAAGTGCTCATTGTGCTAGACAGTAATGGTCCGTCGCTAGGGAGCCGATATACCTTGCAAAATCTAGACATGATATGTTGTCTGTCAACAATGAGTCAAAACAACCACATAAATCAAAGGGAAAAATAAAATAAACTACCTAATTAAGCCCATGGATTATGTTGAGGCTTCACCTTCAACCCAAGCTTAAAACTAAATTAGCCACTCACAATTGAATTAGGGGTAAAATGATAATTTTATTAAAATACATAGAGAATGCAAGATAGAGAGAGAATTATAGAAAATGGAGCTAAAAAATAAATTCAGGGGCATCAAATTAGGAGAGAGCCCTTAATTTATAGATACAATAGGTAAATCATGGTCATCAGATGAAAATAATTCGGACGCTTAGGATTGGGCAACGTGACAAGCTTTAATTAGTTGGAACAAATCATCAGTCAACATCATATCAACATTTCGGTCCAATAATATGCTGCTACATCATAAGTCAACGCCACATCAGTATTTTGGTGCAATAGCATACTTCCACATCATCGATCAACGCCACATAATCGGCCAACGTCACATCATCGGTCAATGCCACATCATTGCTCTAATACGACATTGCCATGTCATCGATCAATGCTACATCATCATACCCTTCTATGAGCGAAATCAAATCCTAGCTATTATTGGAACTCGAACCCAATTGGGCACATGGGTTGTCAATAGGCTACGAGCCCTTTGGTGTATCAACGGCCTTTGTTATATTGTATTGCTACTTTACGCCTTACGGTGCTATAAAAGAGTGAGTGTGAAATTTATAAAATTCGGATATCCACAACTTACTACGATAATTTTATAAATTAGTAAAATTAAATAATGGGAATATTACAAGCAAACCATCATTAATTTTATTTTGCATGCAGTCGATCCAAATAAATGCCTACTTGAATAGCTTACCTCTCATTGAATTTATACTCTATCTATTCCTATTTATTAAATTAAAATCAAGAATCTAAGTAGCACATTTTAGAAAAAAAATTTACCAATATCGCCGAGATCTACATCATAGTTACAAATAAATAAGAGTTATGCTACATACATAATTTTTTTTAATTTGAGATTAAAGTCTTGGACAAGCTTATGATGTCATAAACATATTTTTACAATGTTTTTAATTCAATTATGACATCGTAAATCAATCTTGAATTTTAATTTCAGTATACAGCGAAGTCATGCTACATATACCCGTTATTGGGATACACTGTTTAAATCCAAAAGTAATGAAACATATGACATGTCATCATTTATTAGGTGATATAATATTATCACATTAATGAAGAAAAATAGATTCAACAAATACTAAATACAATTGTCACTATTCTTAATTTATGGTTCTTCTAGGAACTCCTTAATTAAAGAAAAATAAATGGTGGCCATTTAAATATTAAAAATTTACTTTTTTAAACGAATTGAACATTCAAAATTAGAAAATAGCAGTTTATAGAAAACTTATCAACTTATTCACTTTCTCTCTCAACGGTTTAATGCCATTAAGAAGTAAGACTTATCTGGAAAAGTTATCAGGACCTACAAGAGAATCAATCGCATCATCTCTAAAATCGATTACTATAATTATTCAACTAATTGACAAACATAACTAGAAAAATAAAATAGGAATAAAATTAAAAAATAAAATAAATAGAAAAAGAGAGAAAATTAAAGAGAACTCACAAGAGTTGAAGCAGGAAGAGGCATCTCAAACCCCTAGATGGGATGTTAGAAAGAATAGAATAATACATGTGACCTGAGGATCATGACTATTTATATAGATAACTTTTTCTATTGGCTTTAGGTATTCTTATTTCAACCAGTCATAGAAATAGAAATTACTCCTAAGTCTCTACACATTAAAAGTCCACACCTTATTAAATACATTAAAGCCTATATTATTGTAGACCTTAATAGATCACTTTTAATTGAGTTTAACCATATACGACAGTTCGCAACACATAATTATTCATATATAAGCCCAACATTAGATTAAAAAATTCAACAATCTCTCATTTGGGCTATATATGTAACCGTATAATTAGGCTTTGTAAAAATAATTGTATGAGCTCAACGTTACTATTATTATCGAAATGTATCTATAATCAATAAGGTCTATCAATTATACCAATATAGGATCAAAGGCGACATTCGTTACAACTATTATAACTCGATTCATAAATAGTCACTATGCCTAGAACTAAAAGACATGGATTATAATGTGGATGTGTAGCATAGAATTTCATGCAATGTGGACTTAACATGCTTATTTTCAACTGGTTTACCTTAAACCTCAGTGAGATCAAAGCATATTAAAATTAGAGTGTGAATAAATCAAAACTTTATTTCTGTAGAAAATAACCTGAAATATCGATAAACTGAAATAAGTGAAAAATGTCTAAATTATATGAGAATCTAAAATCACAATCTCGAACTAAACTAAATATCCTCTAATAACATAACGCCCATAAAAGTAGTGTGCTCATGAAGCATCTTGGGTGGCAATACCTTAGTAAGCGGATCCGCAATCATAGAGTTTATGCTCACATGCTTTATACACAATTGTCCATTCTAAATTCTTTCTTTAACAACTAGGAATTTGATGTCTATATACTTCGACTTCATCAAGCTCTTGTTGTTATTGGAATAAGGCATTATTGACTTATTGCCACAAGATAACTTAAGTGATCTATCTATACCATCTACTATTCGTGGTCCCATAACAAAATTTTGCAACTATATTCTGTGATTGGATACTTCATAACATGCTATGAACTTTGTTGCCATTATAGAAGAGGTTGTAAAAGATTGTTTAGCATTCTTCCAAGAGAAAACAACCCCAACTAGAAGATAGATGTAGTCCGATGTGGACTTCATACTATCTTGGCATTCAGCAAAATTGGAGTCAATATACCGCGACGATCTCAATCAAATCTAGCCTCTGATATTTGAGCATGTGGCCTTTTGTTTTCTCTTGAGAATCATTTTGATATAACTTTTTTGTGATAATCCAAGAATACCTTAGGAGCGATTCAGGTGTATCTATATGCCTGATACAAAAGAGGCTCACCAAGATCTTTCATCTTAAAATTTTAGTTAGAAATCTCTTAATGTCATGCGATAAGCCTATATTATTACTGGCACGCAAAATGTCACCGATGTATAAAACTAGAAAAATATACTTGCTCACATAGAACTTATGGTTTATGAAATCATTGACCAAATTCATCTCAAAATTGAATGAGATAATCACTTGATGAAACTTGAAATATCATTGTCGAGATGCTTGCTTGAGTTCATAAATGGATTTCTTAAGCTTACAAATCATATTCTTTGGGTTTCTTGACACAAACTTTCTGCTTACACGATATAGATATTCTCATAAATGTCACCATGGAGAAATACTATCTTCACATCCATTTGATGTATAAGATTGAATCCTGAAAGAGTCTTTTAAAGAAATCGGAAAGAAAGTTTCTTTATAGTCAATGCCTTCGTTATGTATAAAGCCCTTTCCGACAAGGCACACATTGTACTACTCTACATTGCCTTTCGAATCTGTCTTGGTCTTAAATATGTATTTTCAACCAATGAGTTTCACACCTTCTGGTAATGGGATAAGATCCCACACGTCATTGTCCTTCATAGACTTCATCTCCTCATTCACACCATCAATCCACTACTGAGAGTTAGAACTTTCCATGGCTTGACAGTAATTGATTAGATTAATTGCCGTCACTCTAATGTTTACCTCATGCTCTTGGAAAAAATAATGTAGTCGTCTGGCATTGCACTTCTCCTTTCTCTAGCGGACATCCTTAATAGAGTAGGTTCTTAAGATTGTAAAGTTTGTTCTTCTGGAGCAACTTCTTGTATAGGGGAATGAGACCTTGATAAATGCCAATAACATCTATAGGAATATCAACATATCTCTATTCAAAGACAAAGTCCCTAGCTGTATCGTACCCGCAAACTCGACATCCTTAAAGAACTAAGCATTTTCCAACTCGAAAATCAACTTAGTCATGGAGTCATAAAACTTGTACCTCCAGGATCTTTCTGAAATGACCCGCCTCGCACCCCCAGGGCGAGTCTATCTAAACTCGTAAAATCGTAACGATACTATTTATGAAATCTAAGAATTCTATAAAAATTTCGACAGAATCTCCCTTATAAATAAAACATTCTCAACCTACAAATTACAAAACAACACTCCCAAAATAATTCAATATCCATCCATCCTCCATAACCAACTTCTCAAGTCAACACATCTAATATCACCCAAAACATCATAATATTAAAATACATCGATTATTCTTAATTACAAAACATAACAAATAGCTACAACTCGCAATATCTCAAATATCAAAATAATTGAATCTGCGACTCCTAGCACCATCACGTGGCCTCAATTTCAAAACTAACTATCGTTACTGGATCGACTGATGTACCTGCACGTCTCCTGTGGGGGGAAAAATAATAAAAACGGGAGGAGTATAAAACTCAGTGAACTCAGTGAGTGGATAGTAGTTTTTGACAAATAAACTAACTATCGTTATCATATCCGGACCTCAACGGACGGGGAATGACGCACTATCTGGGTAACGTCATGCCCCGGAGCTACACGGATAGACAGGGAAATACTATCTCATATCTCATCATATCTGTGCATGCATAATCTAGTCCCCAAAAGACAAAAGCGCCCAAGCACACGGCCCAAAGCCTCTGTGTGTGCTCAGACGGGCCCCAAAGGCTTGTATCTCATCTGTATCTCAACTGTCTGTATCTCATATCTGTATCACTGTATCTCTGTATCTCAATAACTGATATGTATCCCATATCTGTAACTAATCTGTATCTCATATCTGTATCACTGTATCTCTATATCTGGAGGGAAGGGTACTGTCTAATGATTTCAAAAACAATATTTATACACATGTACATAAACATATAATCACATCTGAAATCTCATTTTCTTTTTGTTTAACATATCTCAAATCTGCACAATTCTAATCTCATGCATTTACTCAAAATCGATAGTAAAATCATTAATCAAACTCATTCTCAATAATAATAAATATCAACACATAAATAAAAATCAATTTTCTAGAAAATCATTAAATCGAAACATTAAACACTTATTTATCAAAACATACTGCACTGTATCATAAAATCAGCATATACTATGAAAATAGGTTTTGTATATTCCACTCACAGTGATGATGTCTAAACTCGGTCTCAACAACGTCCGCGAGTTGATTCTCGTTCGCGGATCCTCCTAATCAAGGAAACACCATAATCATTTTTCGTAACTTGAAATACAACCAATTTATATAATAAATCTCGAAACAAATATCTATCAACAATAAACTATTCCCGCATGTACAAATTTATCGAAATACCCCTACATGCCAAAATTACCAAAATGCTCCCAACATCATTATTTTACCAAATTATCCTCAGAATCTTCAATTACTAAATTGTCCTCAATTCAGATCGCATAAATAACCACAATGTCAAAAATTACGAAATTACCCTTGGAGCATAAATTTACCAAAATGTCATTAACGACTTAAATTACCGAATTACCCTCGAAATCTCAAATTACCTCATTGCCCTAACTTAAAATTTCCAAT
>NW_006262339.1:17928048-17930306 GCF_000493195.1 Citrus x clementina | reverse complement strand
ACATATTTACCTCCAATTATAAAAAGTACCAAAATGCCCTTGAATTCAATATTACCAAAATACCCTCATATCAAAATTACCAAATTAACCTCAAAATCATAAATTACCAACTTATCCTCAATTACAGCAATTACTAAAATACCCACAAAATCTGAAATTACAAAATTGCCCTTATGCTGTGAAATTACCAAAATACCCTCGCCGGTCAACGGTGATCGGACTTCAGTCAACGACGACAAGAAGCTCAGGTCTGATAGCTCAGACCTCGGTGAGTCCAACGGCGGTGGCCGTGACCTCGCACGCGCGGCAACGGCGGCAAATCGAGCTTCCCAAATCGTAAGCTTTCCAAGTGGCTGATCGGCGGTAATCCGGCCGTTTCAGGTGACGGGGTTGGTCGGAAAATGATGCTGGTGACGTGAGGAGTAGAACCCAGCTGGAAGTGTGCCCAAACTCCGGCGAAATCGACGGCGGCGAAAACAAGTTTTGGCCGCGAGTTTTCAAGCTCAAATCGCCAGCGTTCTGGTCGGTTTCCGGCGACGAGGACAGCTTGGATATGACGGTCGCCTTCCAAGCTTCAGATCGATACCAAGCTCGACCGGTGAGGTGGCCGAAAATGGGAGAACCGTCCGGGTCAAAGTCGCGGGTTCTGGGTCGGGTTTGCGGGTCAACCGGGTCAACTCTATCACTCTCTCTCTCCCGCGTGCTCCTCTCTCTCATTCCTTTTGAAAACCAGCTTCCTCCTTTTATATGGAAGCCGAATTCTTCTTCTTTCTCTTTTTTTTTTTTTTCCACTTAAACTTGATACAAATTAAAATTATACCGGTCCCGTGATGAAAATAACATCCGACTACTTGAACTTTTAATTGCGCTCAATTTATATAGGTGGAGAGTCAAAAATAATCGGGTGTAGGGTATTACACTTTCAAAGTATCCAATTAAAATAACAACTCACTATTTCACGTTAGGCCTATAAGGCCTTGCCTCAACTAGACATCCCAAACATGCAAGTGTTTTAGACTAGGATTTTTGCTCGTCTAAAGCTCGTAAGGGGACTTGATAGTCACTTTAGTTGGAACCCTGTTAAGGATATATAATATAGTTTTAAGCACTTAAAATTTAGAAAAATTATAAGCTGCATGCCCGAACTTTACATGTTATGAAAATTATAACAAAAGTTTGAATTTATTTGATTTTCCACCATAAGTTTGTAATTTATATCAATCATTCAGCAAAACGTTCACACAGCTAGAATACTTAACAAAATTTAAGTAAAATGGCAATTCTCCCTTGAATTCAATGGAATTTTTGACATTGCACCATAAATAATAAAAATTAATTTAGCTTTTTTTACTTAAGAAAATGAATTGGCTAAATAGATTAGGTGTCCACGAATTTAAGGAAAACATTAGAGTTTTAAGTGTATTTAATTGAATATTGGTTATCACAAATTTTTTTTAGATTTAAACTATTATTTTATTTTGAAAATTTAGGATGAAAAGTTAAAACAAATTGAAAATTTTGTAATATTTTTTATAACAAAATAAACTTAGGGTGTACGGCTATTAATTTCACATAATATAATACTAAAAGACATCTCTATATCAACATAGCCAATAGATCTGCTAGTAACATGTTTTGATCATCTCTTGTATGTCTTTTTACATCATTTTTTGTTTTCAAATTCTTGGTGCGATTTTTGAATTAAAAGACAGGGCTCATGTTGTGCCTCCCTATACATATGCTTTATCATTTCTTTGCTACTTTAATTTTTCAATAAACTCGTCGCTTGACCAGGCCAACTTCAGCTAAAAAACTTGTTCTTCTAAGAATAAACATATATACCATGCAAAACAAAATGACAAAACCATCAACAAAGACACAGGAATCAGATCTAAATTCCGTTAAATTTAGTCTAAGAGAAAAGATAAGCGTATTGACTTCTAACTCTAAACTAAATCTTTGACTTTCTAATTAAATTACGCTTTCCATAGCTTGGAATTTGTATTAAATCTTCTAATCAGGCTGTTTTGTTTTGGGGGGGGTGGGTGGGTTACAGCACACAAAGCAAAATCTGATAATCCGCTCATGTCTTCTGGGCGGCCATCGGCTTCTCAAATCGGACAGTCAAATCCAACCAACATGCTGTCCGTCAATTAGCTAGCCTAATTCTATAAATTTGGTCTCATAAGGGATATTTACATGCAACAACAAAAGATAAGAACAAAAAATATAACGATATAACAATGAGAAGCACGTTA
>NW_006262339.1:17893839-17927494 GCF_000493195.1 Citrus x clementina | reverse complement strand
TAATCAGCTGTTTTGTTTTGGGGGGGTGGGTTGGTACAGCACACAAAGCAAAATCTGATAATCCGCTCATGTCTTCTGGGCGGCCATCGGCTTCTCAAATCGGACAGTCAAATCCAACCAACATGCTGTCCGTCAATTAGCTAGCCTAATTCTATAAATTTGGTCTCAAAAGGGATATTTACACACAACAACCAAAGATAAGAACAAAAACTATAACGATATAACAATGAGAAGTACGTTAGTCTTACCCTCGCTGATCCTACTCTTTGCCTTCACTGCAACGCCATTGCCGGTCAAAGGCAATGCTCAACCTGATCCGGTGCTGGACATCGCCGGTAAGCAGCTCCGAGCTGGCAGTAAGTACTACATCTTGCCCGTTACAAAGGGCAGAGGCGGCGGGCTTACACTTGCTGGCAGAGGCAACAATAAGACATGTCCCCTAGATGTTGTTCAAGAGCAGCATTCATTTAAAAATGGTTTGCCGGTAACATTTTCGCCCGTTAACCCTAAAAAAGGCGTTGTTCGTGAGTCCACTGACTTAAACATCAAATTTGACGCTGCAACAAGTTGTGCGCAGTCCACAGTGTGGAAGCTTGACAATTTTGATGCGGCATTTGGGCAGTGGCTTGTGACAACTGGGGGAGTTGAAGGCAATCCCGGCCCCAGAACCATGAGAAATTGGTTTAAGATTGAGAAGTTTTTTGGTGATTACAAGCTTGTCTACTGTCCTTCGGTTTGTAATTTCTGCAGAGGTTTGTGCAGAGATGTTGGCATTTTTATTAATGGTGGGGTGCGGCGTCTGGCTTTGAGTGATATTCCGTTCAAAGTTGTGTTTAAAAAGGTTTGAAGATCGAGCTGCTGAGAGCTCCGCAAATGCTTCCAGTTAAAAATAAAGTTTGTTTTCTTTTAAGCTTGTACGCATGCTTTAATAAAAGAATAAATTAAGTTGTAATAATAAACGTTGCATCAATTTTGCATGTTTATGAATAATAAATTAGAAAATAGAACCGCGCTTCACACGGCTTTAAAAAAAAAATTTAGTATTATCCTTTTTTCTTACTTTACACTTGTGAGATAGTGGGAGTTATAGGGAAGCTAAAGATTGCTAATGAGAGATAGTGGGGAGACTAAGAGATATATGTTATGAATATTTATATTTATTTTAATAAATTCATAACACTCCCCCTTGGATGTTCATTATAAAGAATATGTTTCATTAAAATCTTTACATAATTGTTATTATGTAATAACAATCAAATTAATTTATGAGAAAGATGAAAAGTCAAATTTAAAAGAAAAATTTTTCTATTTTATTAGATAATAGAGAATATACAAAGGAGGAGAAAATTGTAATACCACATCACCCTCCCTCAAGTCCCCAACTTTATATATATATAGATACTTTTTTTTCTTCAAGGTGGGCTTATTTTGGGTTCATCATTTTTCCTGATGGGGTGTCAACATTTTCATTTTAAATTACGAACGGAGATTAAATCATTGTGATAGTTTCAATTTCCAGTAAGAAAAAATTAAATCATTTGTACAAAGGATTTGATAGTTTCATAACAATCTATGAACTTGACTCGATTATAGCATAAAATATGTAGAATTAAAGAAGCCAACCATGGGACTGTAATGAATAAACCATACATTGATGATATAGGGATAAATTTTCTATAAAAAAAGAGATTGTTAGTTTTCTTCCTACTAAAATAAACATATATATTATTTATTTCCGTATTATTTTTATAATAATTAATAACCACTAGGCACCATTCTTTTTTTTTTTTTTTTTGGTTTTGACCACAAGGTATCCTAGGGAGGGCCCCAACTATGGGAGGCACCTTTAAGCCCGTACCACAACCCAGACTAGAAGTCCCCGCCCAAACCGAGAGGCACAGGTTCTCCCAACAAAGGCGACTTCCCTGCGACTCGAACTGGGGAGCAAACCCACTAGGCACCATTCTTTAATAATATTACTTTATTTTATTTTCGAATACACTTTTTTTAAATTTATTATAAATTAAGTAAATCATATAAATTGAAATTAAAATAAATTAAATAAGTTGAATTAAAATTTGTTTCGTTTTAAAGTTATACGCATGCTTTAATAAATTAATAAAGTCGTAATAATAAAAGTTGCATTGATGTTGCATGTTTACGAACAATAAAAACTTTTCTTCGTCTTGGCATTTTGGTTAATCATTTTCCTGATTAGAGCCCACATTTTTGCACCAAATGTATTTCATGTGTTCCATTTGATGTATCTTCTTCATCTGCAAATCATTGATGGTGAGTGATTATTTTTTATTATATCATATTCAGAGAGAAAATGGTAAAATAAGAAATATTATGTCAAAAACTTAGCTAGTCCTAGAGAAAAATCCCGGGCACTAAGGACGATTGATATAGGCGAGTAGATTATTTCCGAGTTTAGCATTTTGATTATTTCGGAGTTTAGCATTTTATTTTGAAATAAAATTCTGATTCTTTGCTTCCTAAGGAATTCATATTCAAAAATTAATATTTTTTAATTAAGATTCTTAGTCAAATTTATAATTTTAAATATAATACAAAAATCATCAAACGGTAACACTAGTTTTGTAATTAACTGATGAAAAAGACAAAAATAAAGTATGATTATAAATGAACAAATTAAACCAATCAAAATTCGATTCGATTCATTTGTTACTTAAAGATAAAGGAATCAAATCAAAAAATAATTTATATTATTATTTGTTTAATAAATAGATTGAATTTAAATTCCAAAACTTAACAACAAGTTATTTATGATTTGACACAAATTCAACCCATTAACCCATTTTACCTCCTTTAAAAGACGGCGTTCAAAAATGTAAGAGGAGTGTTATTAATGGATGGTGATGTTGTTTTCGAGATATCAAACACGCCCATCACTTTTGTTAAGCATATAATAAAGTATTTTCTTGCTAATTGTCAATTCTCATATACATACGCACATGCAGACATAAATACACCCCCCCCCCAACACACACATACACACACCATCCTACCAATATACAGTTCGTCGAGCTCCATTTGATCAAGCTACTCCAATCTGTCGATGGCAAGTATCCATCCAAATGTAAATTCATAATTAGGGATGGCAATGGGGAGGGGAGGGGAGGGGACCAATCTCCCCATACCCATCCCCGAAATTTTACATATGTCCCTGTCCCCTCCCCGTCCCCGTCAGAATTGCTTGAGAGAATCCCCATCCCCTCCCCGAATAATAACAGGGGATCCCCGAGGGTCCCCGGTCCCCGAATAACTAATAGTCTAATACATTTTTTTATTTTCGATTTTAAATTAATCATATTAAAATAAACTCATACCGCTATTGTAAGCTCGTAACCAACTTTGACAGCACATTAAGGCCTCCAATGTGCTTGGATGAAGTCTGTTATGGTATGGGCTCACAACTCTACCACTAGTGTTAAAAGCTGATTCAGAAGCAACTGTTGTAATTGGAATTGCCAAAATATCTCTAGCAATTTGAGCTAATGTAGGATACCTATTAGCATTTGTCTTCCACCAATTCAAAATATTAAAATCTTCCATCCGAGGTATAACTTTCTCATCCAAATATGAATCTAATTCATCTGCAACAACTGCACAATCTCCATTGTTTACATAATCATCAAAACCTATCATCCATTTGGTTGCTTTCTTATAAGAATCCCCTGTAGATCTAGTAGAAGAACTACTACCAGTATAATCAAAGCAATAAACAGTTGGTGAAAACTTCAATTAATACTCTTCAACTAATTCCCGGCAAAGGATGACCACTTTCCCAACATACAACTATTTTGATATTTATTATTTTTAACAATATTTATAATTTTGTTATTTATTTATTAGTAATTTTAAAAATAAAAATAAAATTAAAAATTAAAATGGGGAAATGGGTAAGGGATGGGGATTCCACCTCATCCCCGTCCCCTCCCCGAATAAAAAATTGGGTAAAAAATTTTCCCCGTCCCCTCCCCGAATAAAAAATTGGGTATAAAATTATCCCCGTACCCTCCCCGAATGGGGAAAATCCCCGATGGTACCCGTCCCCGTGGGGATTTTTGCCATCCCTATTCATAATAAGGTATGATGAATATGTCCATATTCATATCTAATTTTTAAATTTTGATATGGATATTGATATGAATACCCATGAATATTTAATTTTTATCATATGAAAAGAAAGCAAAAAAATATGAAATAAAAAAATAATAATATAAAATAGTTAAATCAATCTCAAATTTTAATACTAAATTAGAAATAAAAAATCCAAATAACAAATATCATAACTACAAATTCACAAAAAAAAACTATCATTTGAAATTACAAATTAATTTTAAACTAAAAAACAAAAAAAAATTATTCAGCTAATAAGCCTTCTTTGTAAATTATTCTTCTAATGGCTATGTCTCATATTCATCATCATTATTAGTCACTTCTCTATTTATTTCTTCTCTGTTATTAGCTTATCTTTAGGAATTTCATTTTTCTTTTTCTTTTTTTTTTTGCTTAAAAAAAATGGAAATGGTTTTGAAATAGAATGTAAACAAATGTTATCAAACAAAATGTGGAACTCAGATGAGTTTGATACCTTTCATTTGAGCTCATATCTAATTCTGAGTACAAACTAAGGTCTCTAATATACTAGGATGAAATCTACTACGATGTGGGATTAAAAATCAACAATCCATACTAAATTCTACTATATGTGTTAGCATGGACATGCACTCACAAATATTGATGTCCATGCACTTACAAATATTGACCAAAGTGTTGTTTATGAAATATTTCAAATCAACTATCCATCAAATTATAAACTCACAAATAAAAGTAATTGAAACAATAACCATTTTTACTTAGTAAGTTTTAGTTTATGAGAAATGGCAAGTGTTTGAAATGAATTTTTAGTCCATAAAATTTATTTAGCCCATAAATTTCAAAAGTAATTTCTACATGTGAATTATGTCGAATTATCCATAAATTAACATGCGAACACCAAATTATCAGTATATTTCAAATGTTTCATTTAACTCAAGCAAAGAAGAAAACTTCCACAGTTCACGCAACTTTTGGACCACCAATTGATATCAAAGCACAGACATAAAATAAAAGCTAACACATGTAGTTATTAATGCACTGAGAGAAAGATAAAAAAGAAAGGTATGTTAAATAAGAAAAAGAAGAAGCTGTAACGCTGAAGAGGAGATAGCAAAGTCGGGAATAAACTAATATCAATGTCCCGTGAATAAGCAACAACCGGTGTGATCAATGGCTCGCGAGCAACTAGTAGCTGACGTGTGAAGTAAAAAGAGAGAACCTAGGATTTGCTAAATAAAAAATAGAAAAGGGTATGACATTCGGGTAAATGAATATTATGCCAAATACAATTCTTCACTTCATTTTAATTTTATAAAATATTATTTTTTAGCCCAATCAGATAAATGGATTCACATCTAATATTCATATCCATCCAATATCTAATTGGATGTTTTAAAAAAAAAATCATATCCATATCTAAAATACATCGGATAGATATTATCTAATCCAATTAAATTGGATATATGGATATCCAACTTAGATGGATCAATTCGCATTCCTACTCCAATCCCTTTGAACACAAATTCATTAATATTGTAGTCCATTTGGGCTAAAAAATGGGCCCAAACATAAATAAATAAAGGAAAATTATTTACTATATATACTAAGTTTACTTTGCTATAAAAATAATACAAAAATTTGAATTTATTTGATTTTTCACCCTAAGCTTGTAAATTGTATTACCGCCCACCAAAATGTTAACACTATTATAATATTCAATAGAATCTAAGTGAAAAGATAATTTTACCCTTGAATTCAAGGGCATTTTTGACTTTTCACTATAAAAAATAAATAAAACTTAGAAAAATTATAAGTCATATTCACCATATTATAAAAAAAGGGAAATTATCAATCGTATACCCTTAGTTTACTCTGTTATCAAATTTACTACAACACTTTCAAGGTATATCAGTTATCCACCCTAAGTTGACAAAATATATATGTCGTCCACCAAACTGTTAGTTGCCATTTAAATATGATGATGTCAGAGGGGTAATCTAGTCTTTTCATATGATACAAGTGATAATTTAAGGGTATATAAGTAATAATAAGAGATTTTAAGGGTATATAAGTGATAGTTTTTAAGGGTAAAATCGTCAATTCGTTACTGTTCCGTTAACTTTCAAACAGTAGCTAACGGTTTAGTGGACGGCAGATAACTTTTGTCAATTTAGGGTAGACGATTGATACACCCTTAAAGTGTTATAGTATTTTTGATAAAAGTACAAATTTAGGGTATACGAATGATAATTTTCCTAAAAAAAATATGATAAAAGTTTAAATTTATTTAATTTTCCAACTTGAGTTTGTATACGGTTATAATTTATAAATTTATAGTGGAAAATCAAAAAAAATCAAAATTACATAATATTTTTTATAACACAATAAATTTAGTGTATACAACTGATAATTTCACATAATTTAATACTAACAGGGATCTCCATATGAACTTAGCCAATAGATCTGCTAGTAACATGTTTTGATATCGTCATCTATATGTCTTTCTACATCATTTCTTGTTTTCAAATTCTTGTGCAATTTTTATATTCAAGGAGAGGGGCCAAGTTGCGCCTAGCTTGACGAGACTAACTTCAGCACAAAAAGAAAAGAAACATGTCCTTAAAATTAAACATATATACCATGCGATTTAAACAAAATGACAAAACCATTGACAAAGACAGAGGAATCAGATCTAAATTCGATTAAATTTAGTGTAAGAGAAAAGGTAAGATTATTGACTTCTAATTCTAAACAAAATCTTTGACTTTCTTACTAAACTACGCTTGCTATTGTTGAATTTGTATTAAATCTTCTTATCAGACTGTTTAGGCGGGAAAAAAAATAATAATTACAGTTCACAAAGCAGAATGTCATAATCCGCTCTTGTCTTGTGGGCGACCATTGGCTTCTCGAATCGGACGTTAGGCGAATCAAACCAACTTGCTGTCCGTTAATTAACTATACTAGCCTAACTCTATAAATTTGGCCTCATAAGGCCTATTTACACGCAACAACGAAAGATAAGAACAAAAAATATAACGATATAACAATGAGAAGCACACTAGTCTTAACCCCGCTGATTCTTCTCTTTGCCTTCATTGCAACGCCATTGCCTGTCAGGGGCAATGCTTCACCTGATCCGGTGCTGGACATCGCCGGTAAGCAGCTCCGAGCTGGCAGTAAGTACTACATCTTGCCCGTTACAAAGGGCCGAGGCGGTGGGCTTACACTTGCTGGCAGAAGCAACAATAAGACATGTCCCCTAGATGTTGTTCAAGAGCAGCACTCATTTAGAAATGGTTTGCCAGTAACATTTTCGCCCGTTAACCCTAAAAAGGGCGTTGTTCGTGAGTCCACTGACATAAACATCAAATTTGACGCTGCAACAAGTTGTGCGCAGTCCACAGTGTGGAAGCTTGACAATTTTGATGCGGCATTAGGGCAGTGGCTGGTGACAACTGGGGGAGTTGAAGGCAATCCCGGCCCCAGAACCATGAGAAATTGGTTTAAGATTGAGAAGTTTTATGGCGATTACAAGCTTGTTTTCTGTCCTTCGGTTTGTAATATCTTCAGAGGTTTGTGCAGAGATGTTGGCATTTTTATTAATGGTGGGGTGCGGCGTCTGGCTTTGAGTGATGTTCCGTTCAAAGTTGTGTTTAAAAAGGCTTGACGATCGAGCTGCTGAGAGCTCCGCAAATACTTCCAGTTAAAAATAAAGTTTGTTTCGTTTTAAGGTTGTACACATGCTTTAATAAATGAATAAATTAAGTTGTACTAATAAAAGTTGCATGAACGTTTCATGTTTACGAATAATAAAAACTTTTATTCATGTTGGTATTTTGGTTCATCATTTTCCTCATTAGTGCCAACATTTTCATTTCAAAGTACGAAGAAGATCAAATTATTGTGATAGTTCAACTCCATTCAGAAAATGTATAATATGAACTTTGCTTGATTATAGCATAAAATATATAAAATTGAAGAAGCCAACAATGGGACTATGATAAATAAACCATGCATAGATGCTATACGGATGAAATTGCCTAATGTTTTCGATTGATTTTGGGATAGGAAAAGTCAAACCAATCTAGAACAATAAATTTATATTTTTGGGGGAGATGGGGTACCTCACTAGTTTATTGTGTGCGGTGCGGTGTATCTGAAATTTGGGAGAGGTGAGAAGGGGAGAGAGAGTGGTAACAATAGTGGAAGGTCAGAAACAAGAGAGGTGTCCCTCAAAATGAGCTTCACGCCTACAAAACAGTGAAATAGAGGTTAGAGGTGAAGCCGGGGTACCCCGACGTTCACACTCCGACGCTCAAGTTAGCAAACTCAAGCTTTAATGGTAAAGAGAGCTGGCTAGCCCTCTGTAAATTAGGGTTTAAGGTTGAAGAAAACCTATTTTTTAGAGTGTGAGTGTTAATGGTGAGTGAAAAACATGATGGAGAATGAAACCTAGGCGCCTTTATATATGGAATACCTCAGCTGCCACGTGGTGTACCCTTTTTGGCTAACGTCTTTTTACCTCTTTATAATTTTTGGGCCGTTATCTGCATGTTCGCGGCGTATCTCATCTTTTGGAAACGTGGCGCGCGCTGGAGAGTGGTCTAGGGTACCTCTGCAGTAGCTGTCGGGTAGGCGGTTGGGGACCACTGCCCTTGGGACAGTGTCCTTCACTTTTGGCAGAAATCGCAGGCGGATGTCCCTCATTTTAGGGCGTCGTTTTTTCTTCCTAATTCTGACAAAATCAAATAATATCTTTTAGGAGGCGGAGACGTTTCTCATGGCCGATATTTTCGGTGGATTCTATTGCATCCGCTTTGCCGGGTACCTCGAGTTACGTGGGGTACCCCTATTTGTATGGGGTACTTCTATTCGTATGGAGTACCTCATATTATATGGGGTACCTCTATTTGTGTGGGATACCTCTAATTGTGTAGGGTACCTCTATGTATACGGGGTACCTCAAGTCATGTCGGGCACCTCGGATTGTGCAGGGTACCTCAGATTGTGCTGGAATCATTCCATTGGTTGACACGTGGCACTCTATTGCCTTTCCTATTTTTCCCTTAAACACCTAGAAAAACGGTGATGGTAAGTTTCCTCCCTACTGAAATGAGTATATATTATTTATACCCTTACTGTTTTCATAATATCTAATAATCACCTGGCACCATTATTTTATAATATTACTCTTATTTTCTATTACACTTTTATTTATATTTATTATAAATTAAATTAAATATTTAAATAAAAAAATAAGTACATTTCCTAGGTTTTGATATGAATAAAAAATTTATCACAAGATATTTTTCTTGTATTTTATTTTTTTAATATTTTTCTTCTAATAATTTTATATTTCCAATATCAAATATCGAGCAAATGACTTATTTTCTTCTCTTCTTTTTTTTTTTAATTTTTATACCAAGAGGGTTATTAAATATTATAAAAATAATAAAAGGTGTGTGATATATTCATTTCAATAAGATACAAACTGTCAATCTACCTTCAGAAAAATAACGAGGCTAAACATAAATTTACAAAATGGGTAAATTTTCAATTCCTTTTAATAACTTGGGTAGCCAAGGCCATCCTACGAGAGCAAACATGTAATCACTGAAATATGAGTTTGCCCACTCATGTGATCTAAATGAATGCAAACATTTTCTTTTTTATTAACTGGTGTGCTGCTTTTATCAAAAATAGAGTTTCAGAAATTTGACACCGTCTAATGAAAACTCGTTTACTTTATCACAAATTATTTAAATCTTCTGTAAGACATCGATAAATAAATATTCAATAAATTAATGTACTAAAAATTAAAAATAAATAAATTTAAAACTTATGAAAAGTCTAAAAATTATTAATAATTTTTATTAAATAATAAAATCTTTTGGTCCTGACTTGGTCATTGCACTAAATTAACAATTTTAATAAATTCATAAAATAATATTTTTTTACATGAATCCTTTAGGGTCCAATGAAAATATAAATTAATAATTAGTTAATTACAAGAAATATCAATAATAAATAACATATAAAATTCATTACATTTAATTAGGATTGTTTTCTTAAAAACTATAATTTTTTTTAACTAAACTCTTTTCTAAAAATATGCATAAAATAATTTGACACTAATGACCAATGTACTTACAGAATTTTTAATCTATGTACTCTAAGCATCTGAAACACTTTATCTTCAGAGGGTACTAAATTTGAAACTATGTACAATGTACTTACATTATTTTGTGCTTCTATGTATATGTTCATTACATTTATTAGAATTTTTTGTATATTTATGATAACTTTTGAAATTCATGCACGAATATTTGTGAAAAGAATACTACACATGCCTAAATAACACAAGTAATTAAAAAGTAATACTCGTCTTAAATTAATAAATATTCATTAATTTACCAATAAATTAACAAATTCTTCATTAATTAATAAATAACCATCATCAGGATAAAAAATTTTCTTAGTTCCAACAATGTCATTTTATAGAGATTTTACTGTATATGAACATTTTAGTATTTTTGTAAGTTTTATAAAATTTTGTAACTCTACTATATCAAAGTAGCATTGTAACTTTTGTAGGTATCATCTGTTCGAAATTATAAAATCCTTTCTGTTAAAAACAATTGATTCAAGGTTCAAACTCTGTTCACATGAGTAGGATGAAACTTTGGTTGACATTAAGCTAAATAATAATAACAAAAAGAAGTAGCATAATAATTAGAATTAATGCACTGATTTATTCAATTGT
Organism: Citrus x clementina; assembly: GCF_000493195.1. Lineage (NCBI taxonomy): Eukaryota > Viridiplantae > Streptophyta > Magnoliopsida > Sapindales > Rutaceae > Citrus > Citrus x clementina. The sequence continues at coordinate 17,916,600 of NW_006262339.1, read as the reverse complement.
GAAATCTTTCTAAGATTTTGAATTGAAAAAGAAAACAGAGAGTGCCCTGTGTATTTGTAGTAGACATTGTTTGAGTTATTGGTGGCCATTGAATTTATAGATTTTTAGTGTAGTGACCACTTAATAAAAATTAATTATCTTGAAAATTTTATTTCTCGAATGAAGATTTCACTCAACAGCAATGCAATAAAATGAATTAGATGAAATTTCCAAAATTTACATTTTGAGATCGGAAAGCGAAGGAAAAAAAAGGATTGGCAAAACTCAAATCCATTTAAATATTTGAACATTTCATTACGTATTATTAACTCAATAAATAAATTTGGAGCAATACAAACGTCAGTTAATATATATCGTTATAAGCAGGGGAATTATCGTACTTCAACAAATCAAATCAATGAGTAGTTAAAACTTAATAGATTTCACCCAATTAGAAATGGCCACAAGCATTGCCATGCTAGCTTATGTGTTAGTGTGTTGTGTCGTGCCAGACTGTCAGTCTAACATGAGTTTGGCCCGGCCCGGCCCATGGCCTGAGACCGGACTGCAGGTCGTGTACCAGCAAAAGCACGCGTAGGTTTTCATTTAAAATGTTTTGTACTGTGAAGCGCTCATCAAATCCTTACTATTGTTTTGGAAAATAAATAAATTAATACTAACAGATATTTCCAGTGAACCTAGCAAATAAATTTGTTGTTATCATTGTAATTAGAAATGTATTTGAATTGAGAGAGTGTTGAATTTTTTTCTAAGTTTTTTTAAAAATATAATTGATAATATTTGGATGAGAATACAAATTTAATTAAAAATTAATTGTATATTACTATACATACATGTGTGGTAGAAAAATTATAAATAATTACCCCCAGTTCAACTTAATACTAGATCCAAATCCATACAGTATGTTTTTTTAATATAAGCGGGTATTTTATTTCAGAATTCAGCTTGCAGATAACATTTTAAAAAATTAGGATAATCTTCCAACCAAACTAAAGACTCTGAATACTGAAAAGTAAAGTTAGATAATACATCAGCAACATGGTTCAACATCTTGAAATATGCTACATTTTGAAATTCTGCCGCTAAGATTAGCATTTCAATTTTTGAAATAATTAAAAAACGCTTGATACGTGTATGATGTTTGCCGTTGACAAACTAAATAACCCGCAACGAATCTGAGTCCACCACCAGTGAGACGAACTAGCCTCACTAGCACGTCGTAAGCCAAAGCAAAGAGATTTAGCCTTTGCAATGTCCACATCATCAGAAGAAACACCTTAATCAACCCCCAAATCCATACCATATAAATGCAACACAAAATGGCAATACTTTTGACCCAAACACAAAAATTGGATATGAAAAAAATTAAATTTGGAGTAGGAGAAGAGACAATGGTATTTGACTTCTAACATAAACTTCAAAATTTGACTTTCATAGTGTTGGGTCCATTTCATTTGGGGGCCAAAAAGCCCAAAGCCCAAAAAGGTTTGTTTGATGTGCAATTAATATTAAGCTTTGGAGTTGGATGAAAATTGCCATGAAAAGTGGCTAGTTTTCATGATCGCAAAAAGGATGAGCAGAGAAGAAAAAGACAAGAGAGAGAGAGAGAGAAAAGACAGTGGCTGGTTATTATAATTTGAGGGCAAGATTTTCAATCTTTAATTGGGCGATCGGAAGGTGAAATTAACTCTGTTTTCACTCAAATTTTGAGGGTAAGTTCCTAGCACCGCCCTCGAAAATCCTACTGGTGTTGATTTTTATTTTATCCTCTCATTACCTATTATTTGAACAACTCATTTGTTAGAGAGGCAATTATTAGGCTGTTACTATGAGCCAAAAATATTAAGATTATTGATGTTGTTTGCCGCCAGTATCATCTAAAGAATAATTTGTGGTATAATCGTACTAAAATAGTGGAAGATTATATCGGACTACGATCCCTTTGTTTTTCCCGCTTTGGGTTTTCCAAGTAAAATTTGTGTCTCTTGTGGTTGATTTTATTGCTTTGGATTTATTGGTTTATTTTTCTGTCTATTTATTTGTGGTACACATCTTATTTTAATCACACAAAGAGGAAAAACGTTTTGTTTCCATTTAATTTGCAACTGCTTTTGTGAGTCACTTACTTAACACATAATAAATTATGCTTTGTAGTTTGAAATTTTTATTAAATTATATTAAATCTTCCAGGCTATGCCACCTTTAGAATAATAATAATAATAATGACAACTATAATACTAAAAGCACAAAATATGATAATCCGCACTTATATGGGCGACACCTGCTTGTCGAATTGAACATCATAATGGTCAAGTTGAAACCCAGCAGCTTAATTAATCCTTAAGAACTCTACCTGGTATCCATGCATTGAGTAACTAGGGTAGCTTTATAAAAAAATGAGTTGTTAAGGGTTGGCACACAGCAGCTCAAAATAAGAACCAAGGAAAACAAAAACATATCAATGAGAACTACATTATTTTTACCACTCTCCTTCTTTTTATTTGCCTTCATTGACAAGCCATTGCTTGTCCTAGGCAATGCTTCACCTGATCCGGTTCTCGACATCATCGGAAAGTAACTCCGAGCTGGCAGTGAGTACTACATCTTAGTAGTTATATGTGGCCGAGGCGATGGTCTTACACTTGGTAGCAGAGGTAACAATAAAACATTTCTACTACATGTTGTTCGCTTGTAAACTCTAAAAAGGGCGTTGTTCTTGAGTCCACTTATTTAAACATCAAATTTGAAGTTGCAAAAACTAGTGTGTAATCCACAGTGTGGAAGCTTGACAATTTTGATGCAATATTGGGGCAGTGGTTTGTGAAAACTGGGGGAATTGAAGGCAATCTTGGCCCACAAACTACGATAAATTGGTTCAGGATTGAGAAGTTTTATGGTGATTACAAGCTTGTTTTCTGTCCTTTGGTTTGTAAGTTTTGCAAAGTTTTGTGCATAGATGTTGGCATTTTTGTGAATGGTGGGGTGTGGCATCTGGCTCTGAGTGATGTTACATTCAATGTTACTTTTCTAAATGGTTGAAGATGGAGTTGCTGAATAAATGCTTGAAATAATGATTGATTAGCAAAGATTGAGTCAATCAATCTTAATTTGTTTAACAATTGATCTTTCTAAATCAATAATTAAGATAGAGACAATAATTGTTTAATTAATTTTTTTGTTTCCATCAATATGGACTGAATCTTTTCTCGGTTGTACATTTAGAACTAAATTTAGGACTAATTAATCCCAAACAATATCCAATACTCCATTCCATATCCCAGGTATTTAAAGTATTTTAGTTAGCAATTTATTCAATATGTATAAGAACATTTTCGTTAACATATTTATATATATTTATCTCTTTCTCTCTCGTCTTTTTCCCACACACAAAAGTTGTTGCCGCCTCCACTTATTCCTGCTTATATAACCACGCTTTCAAAACCTAATTTTTTTAATGTAAAATTTTATTTTGCCCCCTTCAAGTTTCTTTTAATTACTTAGCTACCCAAACTTATAAACCTTTGGGCGTGGACCACTCAAATGAGATGGACCCAACAAATCTCCCTTTCAGATCATATAGAGGGCACCACCACGCCCACTTTCTACATACAACATTTTGGCTTCTCCTTGGGCAATTACTTTGTCATCATATCTGATCCATTCTCTATTGCGTGAATCTTCTCAAGCTGCATCTATTTCTTCTCAAGCACGTCTTGTATCCAATGATACTTGATAACTCTATGAAATGAGAGTTATTACATCAATTCTAGACTTAAATCAAGATCAATTATAGAGTAAATAAGATGATCTTATTACATTTTGGTTATATTTTGTATAAACATTCATTTTAGTTGAGTCTTAATAAGTTTTGCTTGAATCAAAGTAATTTGTGCTTAAAACAGGTGCATAATTGTAGGTTTTCAAAAATTCTTAATTCATGAAAGGATGCTGAGACATTAGACTAGCAAGAGGAGGAAAGAAGATGGCCGCAAAAGAAGTAAAGCACAATCGGGAACAGTGCAATGCTACAACTATTGTTAGAGCAACCAGTGTTGTAGCAATCTGGGAGCACGGAACGAGAAAACTTAAGCGCGGGTCAGCTGTAAATTTGCGATCTGCATGTTTCCTAATTTAACTCATGCACGTCAACATACTTTTATTTACCTTAGTTTGCAGCATAAAAGGAGGGCACGCACCACATAAAATGACGGCAAGGAATTAACATTGGAGAAATCGAGAGAAAAAAGAGGAAAGCAATCAGAATTCAAGAGAACCAAGTCTGCATTAGTGAAGAATCCAGCAGAGTTGTTTGGATTCAATCATCATCGTTCTTTACTTGTTCTTCTCTTTACTCTTTGATTGAACTGATGTATTTCGTGACCAATATATTGATGTTTGTTTTTCTCATTCAGAATATGAACTAGATTTGCTTGTAGTTGAGTGACAAACAATCTAATGGGTACTTGATTGTTCTTATGTATTGTTATGTCATTACTGTAGCATTTTACTCTAGTAATTATTGTTAATATAACTGTTATTTTGGTTGACCACCCATTTAATAGTTCAAGTTAAGATAAGGCAGCAAAAGGGCATGTCTTAGCGGATATTATTAGAGTATTACTTGATCTTAATTTTAGTTTCCTGAATTAAGTTATCTTGAATCCTATAAGGGCTATACTTAAAGCTAAGATTTGTGACACACTAGATATAGGTGCTCACCTTGTAGGGTGGAGAGACTAAAGGATCATAAGTAGATTAGGAACTGGTCATTGCTAATATATTTAAGGGTATGAGAGTTCCAATACGCGACAGCTAAGAATGCAAATTAATTCTGCCCAGTGCTACAACATTTGCCGTAACAACTGGTGTTAACTTGATGAAAAAACAGTCAGCCCATAAGGAGAGTTTGATCATTCAACTATCATAGTCTCAATTGAATCTTAGACACATTTAATTTAGTTTATTTCATTACGGTATTGTTTTACTTTATTCTCTCACAATCATCAATTACTATAGAACCCACTTTACGTTAGATAACTTTGGACTTAAGTTAGTTTGCACTATTGTTATTGTTATAGCATTTCAAGTGACATCAATCCCTGTGGAGACGATCTTAAATATTCATCACTTTATTACTTGTTGTGTATACTTGCACATTGGCATTAATAGCATTTGATTATAAAATTTACCAACAAGCATTTCGATTCTGACTGATAGGCATAACAGGTTTATTAAGCATCCGAATCTGTCAGACAGGGAAGTAAAAACAACTTTACCATCTATTGAATCACCTCCTAGTCTTGAATTAAAATTGTTACCTTTACATTTAAAATATGTTTATCTTGGTTAAAACAACACACTCCCTGTAATCATTTCCTCTACCTTGAATGCAGGTCAAGAACAGAGTCTAGTAGATTTACTTAGAAGATATAGAAGAGCAATTGGATGGACCATGGCAAACATCAAGGGGATAAGCCCATTAATATGCATGCATAAAATCTTGTTAAAAGATTGCCACAATAATTCGGTGGAGCATCAGAGAAGGTTAAACCCTATTATGAAAGAAGTGGTGAAAAAGGAAATCATTAAATGTTTTGATGCTGGAATCATATATCCAATATCAGACAGTTCATGGGTGAGCCCAGTTCAATGTGTTCTAAAGAAGGGAGGGATAACAGTGATAGCTAATGATATGGATGAATTTATTCCTACAAGGACAGTGGCTGGATGGAGAGTATGTATGGATTACAGGAAGCTCAACAAAGCCACAAGGAAAGATCACTTCCCACTTCCATTCATAGATCAGATGTTGGACATACTTGCTGGAAAACAGTACTATTGTTTCCTATATGGGTATTCAGCTTACAACCAAATTACTATAGCTCCAGAGGATCAGGAGAAGACTACATTTACCTGTCCTTATGGAACATTTGCCTTTAGAAGAATGCCGTTTAGTTTGTGCAATGCTCCAGCAACTTTTCAGAGATGCATGATGTTTATTTTTTTTTATATGGTATAGCAGACTTTAGAAGTTTTCATTGACGACTTCTCAGTTTTTGGGGAGACATACAACGATTGTTTACACAACTTTGAAGAAATTCTTAAAAGATGTGAGATGACTAACTTAGTACTCAATTGGGAAAAGTGCAATTTCATAGTGTAAGAAGGAATAGTGTTGGGTCATAAGGTGTCCAAGAAAGGCATTGAGGTAGACAAAGCCAAGATAGATGTAATAGATAAACTGCTACCCCTCACTTCAATAAAGGGTATTAGAAATTTTTAGGTCATGCTAGATTTTACAGAAGATTCATTAAGGATTTTTCCAAGGTAGCTAAACCATTATGCTCATTGCTGGAACATGATAAGCTTTTTCACTTTGACAAAGATTGTCTCCAAGCATTTGGAGAATTAAAGAAAGCTCTTATCACTGCACCAGTGGTTATATCTCCAGACTAGACTCTACCATTTGAACTGATGTGTGATGCTAGTGATCATTCTATGGGAGCAATATTAGGGTAAAGAAAGGATAAGGTTTTTCACTCCATATACTATGCAAGCAAAACTCTTACTCAAACTCAAATGAATTACACCACTACAGAGAAAGAGTTGCTAACAGTAGTATTTACTTTTGATAAATTCATAACTTACTTGGTGGGTACTAAAGTGACTGTATACACATATCATGCAGCCATCAAATACTTAATTTCAAAGAAGGATACCAAACCAAGATTAATCAGATGGGTCTTATTGCTTCAGAAATTTTATCTGGAAATTAAAGATAGAAAGGAGACTGAGAATCAAGTAGCAGATCACCTGTCGCGGCTGGAAGCAGACACAAGTACATTGACAAGGACGGACATCACTGAAACTTTTCATGATGAACAACTGTTGGTAGTACAGCAAGCACAGATGCTGCAGTAGACAGGATCCCCATGGTATGCAGCAGACAGGATCCCCATGGTATGCAGATTTTGCTAACTACTTAGTAAGTGGGTTGCTACCACCTGAGCTGAAGTTTCAGGAGAGAAAGAAATTTCTTCATGATGTTAGAAGTTGACCCACATTTATATAAGTTATACTCAGATCAAGTAATACGAAAATGTGCTTTAGAAGGAGAAATTCCCCACATACTGGCGTCATGCCATGCTGCAGCATATGGAGGACATTTTGGTGGTCACAAAACAGCTACTAAAGTTGTGCAATCAGGTTATTACTGGCCTACTATTTTTAAAGATGCTTATGAATTTGTTAAATATTGTGACAGGTGTCAAAGGACAGGGAATATAACTAAAAGACATGAAATGCCATTGACCAACATTCTGGAAGTGGAAGTCTTTGATGTCTGGAGAATAGATTTCATGGGACCTTTTCCACATCCTTTGGGAACTTATATATCCTTGTTGCTATGGATTATGTCTCTAAGTGGGTAAAAGCTACAGCATTACCTACCAATTATGCTAAAACAGTGGTGGCTTTTTTGTAAAAAAATATTTTTTCTAGGTTTGGAACTCTTAGAGCAATTATTAGTGATAAGAGTACTCATTTTTGCAATAAAGTCTTTGCTGCAACTATGGTAAAATATGGAATCAGACACAAGGTAGCAACAGCATATCACCCACAATCTAATGGTCAGGCTGAAGTGTCCAACAGAGAAATTAAAAAGATCTTAGAAAAAGTGGTAAACCCAACAAGGAAGGATTGGTCTTTGTAGTTACATGACTCCCTATGTGCCTACAGAACAGAATACAAAACTCCACTTGGCATGTCTCCTTACCGAATTGTTTATGGGAAGGCTTGTCACTTGCCACTAGAGCTAGAGCATAAAGCACACTAGGCACTGAAGCAATTAAATTGGGATATTCATGCTGCAGCAGAGCAAAAGAAGCTTCAACTTTGTGAGCCTGATGAATTACGGCTATTTTTATATGAAAATACAAGAATCTATAAAGAGAGGAAAATACACAAGCACGACAAGCATATTCAAAACAGGCAATTCAGCCCTGGTCAATTAGTGCTGCTCCACAATACAAGACTACGATTATTTCTGGGAAAGCTAAAATCACGATGGTCTAGACCGTTTAAGCTATTAAAATTTTATCCTCGTGGGATTGTTGATCTTCTAGATAAGCAAACAGGTCAAGAATTTAAAGTTAATGGACACAGGGTTAAGCATTACATACACCCAGCGGCAGATTGTTAAGAAGGTAAGGCTGAATGACCTTAAATCAAGCGCTTAATGGGAGGCAACTCATTGTGGAAACAGCCACCGCAAACCAAGCTTGATCCTCTTTGGTTTTGTTGACGGCTCTCCCTCTCTTCCATTTTATTTAATTTTGTTCTTCAATTCTAGTTATTTAGTTTTATCCTTTCACATTATTAACCTCATTATTTTTGCTATCATTTGATCTCTTTGTTTTTAATTATTTTTAGAATTGGTTTAGTTTTCGTGGGAAGTATGTGTGGCAATTGAATTCCATTTTGACAAGTGAGGTTGTATGGTGACAGAGTGCAGAGGCAAGCCACGTGTCAGAGGGTATTGGAGGGGAGTATATAACTGTTGCTAGAGCAAGCAAATGGGTGTTGCAGCAACCAATATTATTGTTACAGTAAATTAAAAATTGGAGCATCTTACTTACTGTTGAAGATAAATCATGACAAATGGATGCATGGATTTGGATAGCAATTGAAAAGAAAATCTCTGAAATTAATGCATTAATTTCACTAGCCTATGTTTTTGGGATATACTCATTATATTCCAAATAATAGCTTCCCTAATTTATCTTTATTTACCGGATTTATCTTCATTTAAATTCAACTATAAAAGGGAATTACTGTGCGTAGTGACTTACGGCATTATTCCCCCTCTCCTTCGTAAGCACAACTCTAACAATTCTTACTCTCATCTCTCGTTTTACTCTCAGGGACATCATCCTCAATTTGTTACTGCTATAGCAATGCCAAGGTATAAGAAAACAGCCAGCCGTCTCAAAGTTCTTTCACACTTCCAGAGTTACCACGCCGAAGAAAAATATGAAGAATTCATTGAGTCGCGTAAGATTCTTGAAGAAAAAGGGTTTCAATTTCCAGAGCAATTCACCGGAATTGTGCAAACAATACATAATGCTGCAGCAAAGCGTGGATGGTTAGAGTTTTGCAACCACCCTCGAGATCATGTGCTACCAGTAGTCAAGGAATTTTACGCCAATTTGGTAAGCCCTGATCAGCACAACATTTGGGTAAGAAATACACTTGTTCCATTAGACTCCCGAGTTATAAATACTTTTTATAATTTACCTGCTGAAATTAATTGTGAGTATGCCAAGTTGCTTGATAAATTGACCCCGAAAAATAGAACACCATCTTCACAACTCTTACAATAGAAGGTGCATCATGGGCTAATGAGGAAGGGCGTGTAGTTAATATGATAGATTTGAAACCTATTGCTAAGGTGTGGGTGAAATTTCTGAAATCGAGGCTTATGCCAACCACTCACACTACTACGGTTTCATAAGAAAGGTTGGTGTTGTTATATACCATTGTTCGAGGGCTTCCCATAGATGTGGGAAGCATCATCGCAAAAGAAATCAGAGATTGTGCCATAAAGAATCACAAAACTACTGTCTTGCTATTCCCTTCACTCATCACCAGTATATGTGTAGTATCCGGTGTTCGTCTTGACGCAAAAGATGAACATGTCAAGAATGATGGTGCCTTTACTGTACGTACCATTGAGAGAATTACTGGTGAAAGTGCTCGAACGACAACTGAACCAACTACTGTAACAGGAGCAAGACGAGCTATTGGTTTAGAACAGACAATCTAGGCACTAAGCACCAGTATAAATCAATGTGCTGAGGCTCAACAGAGGGAAAACGATCGATTTTGGAGCTATCTACAACACCTGAACAACCAATTACACCAATTTTCTCTTTACATGAAAAGCATTCACCGGAACTTCCCTGATTCATTACTCCAGCAGTACAATTTTGACACCAACACCACAGATGCTCCAGCAGAAGCCACTGAAGAAGCCACTGCCAAAGATGAACCAGAAGAAGAAGTTGCAGCCGAACCACAAGTCGAGGTAGAATCCGAAGAAGCTGAACCATCTGATCAACCTGAGGAAAAAGGTGACGAATCTGCGACTGATGGCTCACCCACAGAGGCAGAGGACGAGTCTAAGAAAGAACGTGAAAAACCCTCTATCAAGACCCCTTTCAAAACTAGGAAAAGACACATTATCCAAGAAGAGGAAGATGGGGACCCTGAAAAGGAGCCACCCATTCCAGTCCCTTCGGGCAAGGGCAAGAAAAAAATAGCAACCCCTTCAGCCTCAGAAAATGAACTTGAGCGAGTCGATGCAGATCTGGCTGCTTCAGCAGCCATAGTTACGAATACACCCACAGAAGCCAAGCAGCTACTTGATATCATTGCCGCCATCACAGCTGAGGGACAGGTAGCTGATGCATCAACCCCAACTCCTCCACAGCAAACTCCTGGCCCACCTGTTCGTACCAATCCACGACAATCCTGTAAAAGAAAAGGCAGTACGTGTAAAGGCACTGCTAAAACAGCCTCGACACAACCAAAACGGACCAGATCGGTGTCAACCACACAAGCTACCCCAGCCCCAACTACTCTCACCAGCCCAATGAAGAAAACGACAACGACGTTGTCAGCTACTTTCCCACAAGTTTCACCAAAGGGTAAACTGCGCAGTGCATCCAAGAAGCGCTGATGTCATCTCGTCATGTTGCAGCAGTACCAGCCATAGGGAAATATTCCCTTCTTGCTAGTCAATTTATTTTATTTAAAAAAAAACTTTTCTTTCATTATGTTTTTCAATTTGTGTGGTATTTTCTACTGTCTTCCCTGTCCTTGTCAAATTGTGTGACTTTGTTATGTTTGCTTGTGAAGACACAGCACCTCTTAAGTTTGGGGGGGTTATGTTTCTGAGTGTAGGTGTTTATGCTTGTATTATGTGTTGTGTGTTTTGTGAAGCTCTGTTATCTAATATTTGTGTATGGATTTAAAAACCTAATAAAGATAAATTGAGTGTTATTCAGTATTTGTGAGAATACCAAGTAGACATAGTTATAGACGGAGGCTGAAATTCTATCCCGACACTTAGACTTTGTTGAGTTGTATAAGGCTACTAGAGCAGAGCCAAAAGAATAGAAAAGATATTAAGTTTGGGGGGAAAAACAAGTTTGATTGACTGTGATATCTATGAAATAAACTTTATTCCAATGGCTCCAGTTGCTGAGTAACCAGATCTGAGTATGTACCCCATATGCAAAGTTATGTTCAAAGGTAACAAGAGTTATGAGCACTGTTGTAGCACTTTATTAAAAAAAAGGGGGAGAGAAAAGTAAGACAATAATACAAGAAAGTCCTCTGTCTAAGGCATTGAGTAGCCAGATCTGTTCATGAGCCCCATGTTCAGCCTTGAGTAAAAGATATCTCTAGATAAGATTATATTACAAATATTGCTACAACAACTCTGATCTGCACATGGTTTGAGTAATTGGGTGTCATCATTACAAGTGATTGACATTCACATGAAAAATAAATGTTGCAGTTGGGAGGTTGAATACTCTCAAGTTTTTAATCTTAAAATCATCACAATTTGAGCATGGGAAACTTATGCTACCCCATATATAAATGCAATTTTGTTACTGCTAAATTACATGCAATCTCTTGGTGATGTTATACCATCTCTGGAATTTAATTAAAGTAGCATACACACACTGTGGACAGAAGGAAGCTTAAGTCTAGAATTGATTTACTATGGTTACTTTGCATGATTGGGATTGTGATCTAAAGGTGGAAGAATCCTTGCAAATTTGATAAAAGAGCTAAAGTTGTGTTGCATGATTGTTTGCGTGAAGTGTTAGTATGTTGTCATTACTTGAGGACAAGTAAAGGTTTAAGTTTGGGGGTGTGATAACTCTATGAAATGAGAGTTATTACATCAATTCTAAACTTAAATCAAGATCAATTACATAGTACATAAGGTGTTTTTATTATAATTTGGTTATATTTTGCATAAACATTCATTTTAATTGAGTCTTAATAAGTTTTGCTTGAATCAAAGTAATTTGTGCTCAAAACAGGTGCATAATTGTAGGTTTACAGAAATTCTTAGTTCATGAAGGGATGCTGAGACATTAGACTAGCAAGAGGAGGAAAGAAGATGACCGCAAAAGAAGTAAAGCACAATCGGGAACAGTGCAGTGTTGTAACTATTGCGATTGCTATAGCATTTCAAGTGACATCAATCCATGTGGAGACAATCTTAAATATTCATTACTTTATTACTTGTTGTGTATACTTGCACATTGGCATTGATAGCATTTGATTATAAAATTTACCAATAATACCTTACATCAATATACTTCGATTTCGAATGATATGTTGATTTCTTTTCCAAGTCAATGGCATTATGACTGTTGCAGTACACAATATAGCTGTCTTGTTTCACACCCAACTCTTGCAAGAAATTCTTCATCCATAAGGTTTCTTTACAGCCTTTAGTGATTGCAATGTACTCTACTTCATTAAATATTTTGATGGGAATTTTCTGGAATCAACATCTCTTGCCATATTTGTGTACATGTGTAACACAGGTTCATCACCATCAAAACGTAAACATGCCTTGGTAGTAAACAAGATCACTCAACTATTCAAGGAGGTATAATAACTTGTGTACGGTATTAAAAAAATGACAGCAATTTCTTGTTGTGGAAAATGAAGATGCAGGCAATCTTCAGGAAAAATAATTTCTTAGAAAAAATTAGAGAAAGGTCTGCAAAAATCACTGATTAAAGTGGAATGAGATAGATGGTAATGCCATTGCTGATCTACACCTGACACTTATACATGGGGTACTATCTAGCGTGGTAGAAGAAAAGACAATAAAGGGTATTTGAGATACTCTCACAAAATTGTACGAGACCAAGTCGCTACATAATAAGATCTTTTTAAAGATAAGACTCTTTACTCTTCGAATAGCAGAAACCACAACGGTAACTGACCATACCAACCTAATGAACAATATCTTCACGGAGTACCTAGTCTTCGATGATGTTGTAGCCTCTGTATTAGAAAAAGAGAGTAGGCACAAGAATAAGGAAAACAAGCAAACAAGTTCGTAGCAATTGGAAGTGCTAACAATAATGAGAGGGAGATTAGCAAAATGTGGTCTCAGTGGGAGTCACAATCATGGTAGATCAAAGTGAAGAAGTAAAAAGAATGTCAGATGCTACAAATGTGGCAAAATGGGGCATGTCAAGAAAGAGTGTTAGAGTAACAAAAAAAGAGGAGAGTGTAAAGATCCAGAGTCATCAAATGCTCAGAGGTGTGTAGCAAGTACCTAAGATGATGGTGACGTTTTATACAGTGAGGCAGTAATGGTTGCAAAAGGCAGAAAACAGCTATCTGACATTTGGCTTATTGACTCAGGAGTTACCTGGCACATGATCTCTCGGAGAGAATGACTCCACAAATATGAACCTATTTTAGAAGGATTTGTATATATGGGTGATGATAATGCCTTGGAAATCGCTGGTATTAGTATTGTTAAAATAAAAATGTTTGATGGTATAATTCGCATTTTTCAGGAGGTACGAGAAGAAAAATCTATTGTTTGTAGGACAAATAGATAGTCTTGGCTGCAAGACTTATGTGGAAAATGATATTATTAAGATTTTCAAAGGTGCGCTTATATTGATAAAAGTGGAAAAGATCAGTGCCAATATATTCATGCTTAAAGGTAAAACATTAGAGGAAGCTTATGCGTGTATCGTGTCAAATGGAAAAGAATCGATGACGTGGCATCTCAAACTTGGCCACATGTTGAACAAAGTTTGAAGATTCTCTCTAAACGGAAGTTGCTTTCGGGGCTCAAATTGGTGAACTTATCGTTTTGCGAGTACTATGTTACAAGTAAGTCTCATATATTAAAGATCAGTAGATCTGACGCCAGAAATAAATGCATTATAGACTTGGTTAATTCTAATGTTTGGGAATCGCCAGATAAGTCCTTAGCAGGTATAAAGTACATTGTGACTTTCGTTGATGATTATTTCAGGAGATGTTGGGTGTATCCAATCAAGAAAAAGTCAGATGCATTTCCAATATTTAAGTAGTACAAAGCATGGGTAGTACTTAAATCTGAGAAAATGATCAAGTGTTTGAGGACATATAATGGTGGAGAGTATACAAACAGTGAGTTTCTTGCAATAGTAAGCAAGAATGTATTCAGAGACAGTTCATAGTGGCAAATACTCCTCAACAGAATGGAGTAATAGAGCGGATAAACAAAACTCTTACAGAAAATATAAGAATCATATTAAGGACTGCTGGTCTACCAAACTCATTTTGGGCAGAAACAACCAAAACTACCTGTTATGTGGTGAATCGATCGCCATCTACAACAATTGGGTTGAAGACACCAATAGAGATGTGGATTGGGAAGCCAGCTAATTACTTTTGATTGTACACATTTAGATGTCTTATGTACGTGTTGTAAAATGCCCAGGAAAGAATAAAACTGGATCTAAAATTCATGAGATGTATCTTCTTGGGGTATGCTGATGGAATGAAGGGGTATCGTCTATGAGATTCCACTTCCCACAAGATTGTCATTAGCAGGGATTAGAGCTGGCAAAACGGGTCATCGGGTTGTGTTCGTGTCGTGTTAGCTTCGTGTCGTGTCAAATTTAGGTCGACCCAAACCCGACCCATTTAATAATCGTGTCAAAATATTGAGACCCAAACCCGACACGAAAAAATAATCGGGTTACCCAATAACCCGTTTAATATCTATATATTGAACAAAAGTTACATCAAATATTTACACACTATCATACATACGTATGTACATACATACATACATACATAATTTCTCGATATTATAAAATATACATATCTACCAATATATTACACATTTACACTACTGAGGTTTTAATTATATATATATATATATATATATATATATATATATATAATATTATTTATCAATATTATAAAATATACATGTCTATCAATTTTTACACATTTACACTATTGAAGCTCTAAATGTATTTAAAATTTTATAAATAAAACATTGTGTTTATATTCACCTTTTTAAAGAATTTAAAAAAAAAAAGAAAATCATCTCTAATATTTGAGTTTTAATGATAAGAATATGTAAATTATTTTAAAATAGAAAATATAATCGGGTCATTGATCGGGTAAATGGGTCAAGAATTTTAACCCTAACCCGACACGGAAAAAAATCGTGTTGACCCGGACCCGACCCATTTAATAATCATGTTAAATTTGACGACTCATACCCATTTATTTATGTCGTGTTCGTGTCGGGTAATCGGGTCGTGTCAAATTTTACCAGCTCTAATAGGGATGTTATCTTTGTAAAAGATCAACTACAAAGGAAATATGGGGATGATAGCACTGTGAAAGAAAAGTCAGAGACTATACCGGTATATATGGAAAATAGTCCCAAAAAAGAAGATTTAGATTCTTTTGAAGCAGCACCAGAGCACGAGGAACAAAAACCAGTCGAGTTCGAAGCTATAGAAGTTCGTCAGTCAACTTAAGAGAAACGAGCATCGGTGTGGCACACGGAGTATGTTACAGAGATCAATGTTGCATATTATCTTCTAATAAAGGATAGAGAGCCATTAACTTTCCATAAAACTTTAAACAGCTCGGATGTTACTTTATGGATGACAGTAATGCAGGAAGAAATTGAATCTCTGTAATAGAATAAGATATGAGAACTTATACCACTACCATATGGTAGAAAAGCCATTAGTAACAAAAAGGTCTACTAGATCAAGCGTGATGGCAATAATCAAGTAGAGAGGTATCGTACAAGATTGGTGGTAAAAGGATATACTTAGAAAGAAGGCATTAACTTCAATGAGATATTTTCTCCAGTAGTTCGACTTATGACAGTCAGAATAGTCTTGGTAATGTGTGCTACATTTGACCTATATCTAAAGCAGTTATATGTGAAAATTGCGTTTCAAATTGCGTTTCTTCATGGAGAACTTGAAGAAGATATTTATATACTCCAACCAGAAGGTTTTGCTAAAACATGCAAGGAGAACTTGGTTTGCAGGTTGAACAAATCTCTATATGGTCTTAAACAGGAGCTGAGGTATTGGTATAAGAGATTTAATTCCTTCATCATAAGCCTTGGATACAATAGACTTAGTTCAGACCATTGTGCATACTACAAGAGGTTTAAGGACAATGATTTTATCATTTTGTTGTTATATGTAGATGATATGTTGATAGCAGGCCCCAACAAAGACCGAGTCTAAGAATTAAAGGTATAATTTGGTAAAAAGTTTGAAATGAAGGATTTGGGACCAGCAAACAAGATTCTAGGGATACAAATTCACTGAGAAAGAAATAACAGAAAGATTTGTCTTTCTTAGAAGAATTACTTGAAGAAAATCTTACGGCACTTCAACATGTAAGATTGTAAACTAATTTCTACCCCACTTCCTATTAATTTCAAATTATCCTCAAGTATGTGTCCTAACAATGAAGTAAAGAGGAATGAGATGTCTTGAGTACCGTATGCATCAGCAGTGGGAAATTTGACATTCGCTGTGATATGCACTAGAACAGATATTGCACAAGCAGAGACACTGGTCAATAGATATATGGTGAATCCTAGTGAAGAACGTTGGAAAGCTGTGAAGAGGATTCTAAGATACATCAGAGGATCCTCAGATGTTGCATTATGTTATGGAGGATAAGAGTTTATTGTCAGGGGATACGTGGATTCAGATTTTGCAGGAGACCTTAATAAAAAGAAATCTACTACTGGCTATGTGTTTACACTTGCAGGAGGAGTTGTAAACTAGATTTTAAAACTGCAGACTATTGTGGCTTTATCTACAACATAAGCATAATTTATGGCAGCTACACAAGCTTGCAAGGAAACTATTTGGATACAAAGGTTATTGGAGGAGCTCGGACACAAACAAGGAAAAATTCATGTATTTTGCGACAGTCAGAGTGTCTTACACATTGTAAGGAATCCAGCCTTTCATTCTAGGACAAAGCACATAGGGTACAATACCACTTCGTTCGAGAAGTAGTGAAGGACGGAAGTAACATGATAATGGTGAAGAAGAAATGATGGTGTGGAGACATGATTGGTTCTCAATCAAGTCTCCAAGTGGGAGAATTGTTGAACATGTGCATACATGTGGCAAACAATTACATGTGAACTAGCATGCAACTTTTTTACTCTTGGCATAAAGTTGCTGAGTAAGCGGGGAACAAAGGTAAGTGAGAGGGATCAACTTTTGACTTTGGCACTAAAGTAGAAAAGTTGGGTGAAAATTTATATTATTTTAATGCCCACCATTGTTGATTTTTTGGCATGGCTTGGCCTATAAATAGAGGTCTCATTTGCCCTCTTCATTCATCCCATTTTCTCTAATTCAAGTGAGAGTACCAAGAGGTGTAAGTTGAGAGTGTTGAGAGCTTTGAGCTCTAGTTCTAGTGTTTTGAGAGTTTGGGTGTATTGGAGTTTTGGGTTGTGAGACAAAATACTACAATACTTATAACTTCTTTCCACTAGTAAAATATTTTCTTCTGTCTTCACCCAAGGATGTCAGCTAAAAGCCGAACTACGTAAATTCTGGTGTCCTTGTGTGATCATTATTTCTAAATTTCACTTTAGTTGCGTGTCTGCTGCACCCTCGAATTTCCAACAGTGACAATAAAACATTTCCACTACATGTTGTTCAAGAGCAAAACATACAAAAATATGGTTTGCCAATGACATTTTCACCTGTAAACCCTCAAAAGGGCGTTATTTGTTAGTCCATTGGTTTAAACATCAAATTTGAAGTTGCAAAACTAGTGTGCAATCCACAATATAGAAGCTTGACAATTTTGATGCAGCATTGGGGCAGTGGTTTGTGACAATTGGGGGAGTTGAAGGCAATCCTGACCCACAAACTACGAGAAATTGGTTCAAGATTGAGAAGTTTTATGGTGATTACAAGCTTGTTTGCTGACCTTTAGTTTGTAAGTTTTGCAAAGTTTTGTGCATTTTTATGAACGGTGGGGTGCGGCATCTGGCTCTGAGTGATGTCCCATTCAGTGTTATTTTTCTAAAGGCTTGAGATGGAGATGTTGAATAAAAGCTTGAGGTTAAAAATAAAGCTTGTTATGTTTTTGCGTTATGCGCATCTGAACGTCTATAGAATGATGCTTTGCTAAATGAATAAAAGTTGTAACAATAAGAATTAATTAATGTTTGCATGCTTGTTCACGAATAATAGTTTAGAGCTGTCTTTATCATGTTGTTATTTTGGTTAACTTATCATTTTCCTATTTAGGTTATGTAGAGGATCAGATTTTTTGTTATAATTCAGAAGCCAAGTTAAAATAATAATTAACTTAACGTGGGAGTGGAGCTATATATCGTCACTCAAGCTTCCCAACCATGTGATCAAAAGACTGACTAATCAGCCTATGATCAGTCTACCAAGCACTAGAAATTGATTTTCGTTTTAATAGATAAGAAATCAAATTAAGAACAAGCAAGAGTTCTTAGTTACTTCCACACCACTAATTTTCAATCAATCTCCAAAAAAAAGTTATAAAACAAATTTCACTAAACGAAGCGCTCTTGCAAATCATTTTTTGCAAGTATTTGAGACATAAAAAAGGAAATTAACCAATTAAAATAAAATGATTTAGGAATAATGATTGATTAGTAAAAATTGAGTCAATCAATCTTTATTTATTTGACAATTAATCTTTCTAAATTAATAGTTAAGATAAAGACAAATAATTGTGTAATTAATTTTTTTGTTTCCATCAATATGGACCAAATCTTGTCTTGGTTGTACATTCAAAACTAAAATTAGGACTAATTAATCCCAAACCATTTCTAATACTCAGTCCCATATTCCAGGTATTTAAAATATTTTAATTACCAATTTATTCAATAAATTAATTAAAAAATAACACAGATCCGGATATCTGGTTTTTTGGATGCACATGCATTCAGATCTACACCTGAATCCGTATGGATTTTCAATTTTAATATCGATACCTGCATTTTTTAAAGCGCATATCAGATTTTTCCCGATCCAGACCTTCCAGATCTTTACAAATCTAAACTGGACCCGAATTTTTTTACCATCTCTACTAGCATGGACGTGGACCTTGTCATGTTTAGATCAAGTTTTAGTGATTAGAGATTTTAGTCTTTGTTCCCTTTTTTCTTAAACGTAGAGGGATAGGTAAAATTTAAATCAATTTTTTAATATCTAATTTCTCAAAATTCGAGCTAAACTAATTAAATAAAATTATTTAAAAACCACTATGTTAGTATTTTTTTTTTTCTTTTTTTAAGTTTCAGATACAAATTTAAAGAAAAATAGTAGAAACAAATAGTAAAAAGGTTCAGGATCCCAAGATATTTCCCAATCTATCCAAAAAAATTTAGGACCAATTTCAATTCCTAATTCTCATCGATCTTTAATTGGTCTTAGATCGTATAGATTGAATACATTCACGTTCGTATGGAATCCCAGTTGATAAACTTGTTTTAGATCTTTCCATCTTATTGGATGTGGACAATAATAATCAACCTATGATAAATCTACCACAAGAAATCATACTCAATTACAAATAAAGATCAGATCATGTCAAGCAAAGATGAAGAAAGGAAAACCTGAAAAAACTGGTGTGGTTCAATCGATGATGTTGGAAAAAAGTGGTAAATGAAGTTCCAATTGAGTGACTCCACAGTAGCTATAGCTTTTATTCCTAATAACAATTATAATCCCTCATGGTCTCTTCACGCTAGATGACTTAATTGTTAAGATATAATCAACAACATGCAGTTCCACTGTTCCCACATTTATAGAGAAGGCAATCTTGTGGCTGATACTTTGACTAATATAGACTTAAATTGTGTGAATCTGACGTGGTGGAATGATCCTCCTCAATTCATGATACGCCTCCTAAGGAGGATGAGTAGAGATTACACCATTATCGTTTTTCTTAACTTTAATTCTTGTAATTTTCATACCCTTTCTCCTGTTTTTCTTTAATAAAGCTTTACGCATTTATGTAAAAATAAATAATAAATTGTTAATTGCAATTGTAGCGAAACCAAAATGCAATTTCTTTACTTGCAGGAGGTATATATGATATATAATAACCTTCACTCATATACACAGAACTAAAGCATATGATATGAAGTACGCTATTTTAAAATGATTGTCAAAGCTTGCTAACTGAGCTTATTGTCTTCGAAATATATCCTAATCATTTAATTTCGTTGACTTCGAAATGGCCTTCTGAAGATTTATGCAAGCTTTTTCATAGCGCAAAAACCCCATGAACCAAAATTGAAAATCTTCCACAGTCACTACTCCAATGTAGTTTTGGTCAGGCGTGTTCACATTCTCACTTTCGTAGATATTTTTGATCTTCTTTATTGGTCTCAACACTTGTAAATGTGAATTATCTAGTAAAATTTCCATTAAATTTAATTCCAGCTAATAAAAAAATCAATGCCTATTAAGAGATGAGATCTCTACCCTATCAAACCTGAAAGCATTGCAAGCCTTCGAAACTTGCCACAAAATAAAGTAAGGAAAAATGACTCAAATATGACTCCGAGTTGATGCACACCGTCTCCAATAACAAAGCAAAGCATGCGGGGTTAAAAAAACCACATCTCGCATACCTAAATTTCGCCAAAAATGAACCTGTATTAGCCCAACATGTGGGCAATCAAGGAACAAATGCGGAGAAGTCTCAACCCTATCACAAATACACCAGGAGACCATACAAATTCCTCTCAAACATAAGGCATTATCAGTAGCCAAAAAACCATGCAATAGCTGCCAGAGAAAAAAGAAAACTCTAGAAGGATATGTCGCTGCTAGATACGCGAAAAAAACCTCATCTCTCTGCCTAGAACAATGCACAAGCTCCCACGCTGTCCGCAAATGAAATAGGCCATCATGGCTGGAAGCCCACCGAATTATATCAAGTTTTTTACTAGAGAAAGAAACCAATAAAATTTGTGCCACGATCGAAGAGGGTAACACATCTTAGAGCTTACCTTGATCCCATGTTGTACCTCACCAATAAAAAGAAACCAGCACCCCAGAAGCCGCTGCAAGATTCTAGGAGGCCAAAGGGCAAGAGTCTAGCCAGCAATCATACCTAAAACTCACCACAACCGACCAACCAATGCATATGAGGTTCAACAACCCACCAAACCGAACATAGTCATCTCTAAAGAGGAGAGGCGGAATGACGAACCTGAACCTGACTCGTTTACACCAATGAACCTAATGTCTTGACTCAGAATCACCCTATAAGAATAGGTTGAAGAACCTTTCTAAGTATTCTACTACAGTTGTAGGTGGGCAAAGAACATGACGGCATAGAAGACAACGCATGTCAAACAAGCACTAGCTTCCCACTGAAAGAAAGCAACCGATTGGCCCATCTCGAGATCTTATCCCTAATTTTTTGGACCATATCATCAAAATGAGAAATCTTGAGACGCCTTGTAAGGACCGAACACCTAAGATAAGTGAATGGAAGCTGACACCACTGAAAGTCAGTGACTGAATGGACAATAGCCTGTCGTGAAGCAAAAGCCGAAGTTCTAATGTAAAAACTGCTTTTGGCTTGATTAATCAATTGTCGCTAAAGACTCGATCGATTCCCATTTTAAAAAATAACAATATCATCTGCAAAGTTTAAATAAGAGACAACGGTAGGTGTGGCAGAACAATATCGCATAGAAGGATATTGAGCGTATATATGGTCCAAACCTCGAGATTGAAACTCAGTAGCAATCATAAATAAACATGAGAAGAGAGGATCGCCCTGCCTGAGACCTCCCTTAAACTAGAAAAACTATGACTGACTCCATTCACCAACACTGAGAACTAAGGACCAAAGATGGCTCGTCGAATCAAAGAAACCCACCACTTTGAAAACCCAAAACACCGCAACATCTTAATAATGAAAGACCTTGACATCCGATCAAGCCTTTCCCATGTCAAGCTTCAGCACCACATTATTTCCCCGAGTACGATGGTTGAGATCATGGACCAACTCCTAAACCAAAAACACATTATTATGTATCACTGTACTAGGGGACAAAACCACTCTAAGAATGAGAAATAAGACGAGGCAACAGAGGGGCCAATCTCAACGCAAGCAGTTTGGTCATAACCTTGTTACTAATATTACATAAACTGATCGGTCTAAAATCTATCCAAGATGTTGGGGACGACTTCTTAGGAAAAAAAGTCAATATTGTACTCTGAAAACCCTTAGGCATAGCCGAACCTCTGAAGTAATTAAGGACAGCCTCTAATAAATCATTGCTAATAATATCCCAACAGTACTGATAAAACTTACTGTATAACCCATCAGGACCCAGAGCACTGTCAAGATCAATAGAGAAAACCACCTACCTAACCTCATCCATATCTAGCTTTCTACGTAGATTCACATCATCCCCGATAGGCACCAAAGACGGAGTAAAATCAAAGTTTGACTGCTGAAACTGACTAATACCACCTGTCAATAACCCTTGAAAATATTCAACTGTAGAGGCAACAATGGCTGATGGCTCAGAAATCTATTCAGAAGAAGCATCCTGAATCTGATAAATATGAAAAAGTTGACGCTTCTTCTAAATCATCAAATGGGGAGTTGCCGGATAGAGAAACG
>NW_006262339.1:17854509-17893739 GCF_000493195.1 Citrus x clementina | reverse complement strand
GAAGCCATAGTAGCTGGTCAAGGTTTGGTCAATCGTGGCAATTTTCTCAAAGGTTCGACTGGTCAAAGGTTGTAACACAATCTTTAATTCTTACTCTTTTACAATCAACCTCTTTTTTATGTTTGTAGATTTCTAGTATTTGTAATAGAGAAAATAACCAAGTAAAATAATAGGTGGTAAATTTAATCAGTAAGTTTTTGCTTTTAATGCAAAGCGTAAAATTATAAAAAATGAACAAAAGGGAATTTTATCGGCGACATAGAGGGGCGCCAGTAGCACCCCTCAAAGTAAATTTTATCCGTAGAAATAAAAAGTAAGCCTAGCAATTGGGTCACATGTTGATAAGTGTCATTGTGAGGCCTTCAAAATTCTTTGCCTTCTGTCAACCAAAAATCTGCTTGAGAATATTTTTCCTCCCGCCTTTCTGAATAATTATTGCTCCCAAGCTCAACTTCCATTTCACTGTTTCAAAAAATTTTGTGCCCATTTTCTGCAAATTAACTTGTTCAAAAAATTCACTCAGTTTTTTTTCAATGTGATATAATTATTTGCATACATAAAGTGTTCATTCATGTTATTATTTACATGCGAATTTACCAACCTTTGCTCTTAGTACATTTCTTGTGCATTGATGATAAGGTGAATCATTATTTATTTTGAATCAAGGGCCCTTTTTTTTAATATACTAATATATTACAATCAGAGCTCTTTACAATTAGAAATCGATTGGGACTCCTCTTAGTAATTCTATTATGGCATAGCTCAAAATCCAACCCTCACTTAATACTGAAGAAGATCTATTCTACTGTAAATGCAGGGAGACAAACAAATCCCTACTATGAGCGAAATCAAATCCTAGCTATTGTTAGAACTCAAACCCAATTGGGCTATTGTTGGAACTCGAACCCAATTGGGCGCATGGGTTGTCAATAGGCTACAAGCCCTTTGGCGTATCAAGGGCCTTTGTCATGTTGTATTGCGACTTTACGGTGCTATAAAAGAGTGAGTGTAATTTATAAAATTTGGATATCCACATCTTATTACAATAATTTTATAAATTAGTAAAATTAAATAATGGGAATATTACAAGCAGACCCTCATTATTTTTATTTTGCATGCAATCGATCCAAATTAATGCCTACTTGAATAGCTTCCCTCTCATTTAATTTATACTCTATCTATTCCTATCTATTAAATTAAAATCAAGAATCTAAGTAGCATATTTTTTAAAATTTTTGACCAATATCATTGAGATCTACATCATAGTTACAAATAAATAAGAGTTATGCTACATACAATTTTTTTTTAATTTGGCATTAAAGTCTTGGACGAACTTATGATGTCATAAACATATCTTTACAATGTCTTAAATTCAATTATGACACCGTAAATCAGTCCTGAATTTTAATTGCAGATATAAAGCGGAGTCATGCTACATGTACCCATTGCTGGGATACATTGTTTAAATCCAAAATTAATGAAAGATATGACATGTCATCATTTATTAAGTTGTATAATATTATCACATTAATGAAGAAAAATAGATTCAACCAATACTATATACAATTGTCACTATTCTTAATTTATGGCTCTTTTAGGAACTCCTTAATTAAAGAAAAATAAATAGTGGCCATTTGAATATTAAAAAATTACTTTTTTTAACGAAATGAATATTCAAAATTAAAAAAAAAACAGTTTATAGAAAATTTATCAACTTATTCACTTTCTCTCCCAATGGTTTAATGCCATTAAGAGCTAAAATTTATCTGGAAAAGTTATTAGGACCCACTAGGGAATCGATCGCATCATCTCTAAAATCGATTACTATAATTATTCAACTAATTGACAAACATAACTAGAAAAATAAAATAGGAATAAAATTAAAAAATAAAATAAATAAAAAAAGAGAGAGAAAATTAAAGAGAACTCACAAGAGTTGAAGCAGGGAGAGGCGTCTCAAACGCTCGAGGCTTTTTAAGAAATTGAAAAGGCTTGAGGATTTTTAAGCTCTATTGCCCGAATAAAATATTTTCAATAAGTTACATTCTTATTATGATTTTTCATGATAAAATTTCCTGGCAGTTCCATAGTCTTGGTCCTCTTGGATTTTTATGATTATTATTAAATAAAATTGGGAACCTTTTATAAGGTCCTCCGCGTACCACTCATCCATTCAAGTCCTTCGGTCAAGTTCAACGAGCTTAAATTTAGCGGAACGAATATATTCAATTTCACCTTTTTTTTAAGTTATTAGCCGACTACTAAGCATTAGTAGAGACAACCAATGGGACATGCCCATCCCGTCAGAAGTAGGGCTATGACGACACATGAACCGGCATTCACTGTATCACATTATCTACACGCTAATTTTATATATTTTATCATATGGGCATTTGCTGTACCAATCAAAAATTATGATAGCAACTTAATAGTTTCTTAAAGAAAAAGATTCTAGAAAACCATTAAGATTATCTTGTATGGTGTTCTTATCATTTTTCCTATGGGGGAAGAGAGAGTAATTAATCTTTCACTGAGATAAATGCTCTACGTAATCATTATATTTTGTGTTAAGTCCCTGTTTGATATCTATATTTTAGAAAAAAATCTCAAGACACTTCTGTTGTTAATTATATTACATTTCTATCCTTAATTTTTCTTTTCTTTTACAATAATACTCTTGCAAAAATATTCTTGGGGATATTAATAAAAAATAGTAATTTATCAAATTAATTTTAGAAGTAACATAAAAATTGCATAAACATTTATATTATTATTTTTCTTTTAGGATTAATTTGGTGAATAAATTTTTATAAATAACTACTAGTAAGATTGTTGTAAGGATATTGAACATTGTTTTTAAGTTGCATGGGTACAAAAAATACTAGTTCTTTCATACTGATATTTATTGGTTAAATTACTAATTAACTTTTTTATAGATAAATTAATCAATTTCAAGAATATCAGTGAAAGTTTATAATTATAAAAGGAAAGAAAAGTAAGGGTAAGAAATTAAAAATATAATATATTTAACTGCACGAGTATTTTGAGGTATTTTTAAAATATATGAACTAAATAAATATTTAAGTCAAAATATAGAGATTAAATGAATATTAAATCTTGTTATGCTGTAAAAAATAATTTTTTTCAATAAAAATTAAAAGAAGTCCAGCATTTGGGCCACATGTTGTTGACAATGATAAATATATAAATAGCACTGACTCCTAGTAGAAAAGTAGAGAAGTAGCATCGTGAATATGGATGGCAATGGGCACCGCCCGCAGTGGGTTTGCCATTACCAAACCCAAACCCGCACAAAATTTAAATTACCAAACCCACCCGCAACCCGCAGCGGGTTTTAATTTTTTTACAAAAACCCACCCGCAGCGGATTTTAACAATTACCAAACCCGCAATGGTATCCGGCGGATTTTTTGTGGGTTTCCGTATTTAAAATCACAAATGTTTAATATATAAATTTATAATAATAACCTCAAATTCCATATAACATACTCAATTTTATATTTAAATAATGTAAATGAAAAATTAAAATTTCCACATCAATTCAACACAAATTTTCAAATTTAAGTATAAATTACACAAATCCATTTAAAAAACACAAACTAGTATCTAAAACTAATAATTACATTTCATATTATCATTTAAAACAAGCTCCAAGAGAAGATATTCATTTCATTCACCACCATAAGCACCCATCCAACACAATGCCTATAATAATAATTAAGATTAATATTTTCAAATACTAATTCGAAGGAAAATGCCTTTAATTTTCTATAGATTATGACTTTAGAATAGGATATAGGCCACATACACACATACACAACTTTGAACCTTTGGCTATTTGGTAATTTAATTAATGACATTATTTTCTTTATACATTTTTAGATTAAAATTAAATTAAAAATATTTGAAAAAAATATTGCGGGTTTGGTGGATATCCATGCGGGTATCCACCGGATATAAGGTTAATACCAAATCCACCCGCATCCATGTGCGGGTTTTAATTCATAATACTAAACCCGCCAGCAACGGGTAAAATTACCCGCAACGGGCGGATTTTGACTGGTGGGTTTGGGCGAGTTTGCAGGTTTGCAGGTACAATTGACATCCCTAATCGTGAAGCCTTCAAAAAAATATCGCCGTCTGTCTTTAACAAACAATCAACTTAAATATATTTTTCCCTCTCACCCTTTTGAATATATTTGGTCCAAGGTCAAATTACCTTTCGCCCTTTCAGAGAAGTTTGGCCCCATTTTCACTGCAAATTAATTTATCTCTCCAAAATTCAAATTGAGCTAGCCAGACAAAATTATTTAAAAATCATTCGGTCTGTATTTTTATTTTTCAATGTTCATCCATCAAGATACCTCCCAATCTGTTCCAAAGAAAACATTGGAGCTAATTTCAATTCCAAATCCGGACAGATCTCTAATTGCACTTAACTCATATAGATTGAATACATTCTCGTTTGGTTCCAGTTGATGAACCTCTCTTTGATCTTTCCATCTTATTGGATAGAAGGACTATAATAATCAACCTATGATAAATCTATCGCAAGAGATCAGAATCAAGTATAAGCAAAGATCAAGAAAGCAAAATCTGAAAAACTGGTGTGGTTCAATTGATGATGTTACACAATAAGTGGTAAAGCAAGTCCCAATTGAGTGAGTCGACAGCAGCTTAGCTTATCTCCTCAATAACAATTATAATTTATCATGGCCTTTTTCGTATTAAATGACTTAATTGTTAAGACATGATCAAGAACATGTTTCGTTCTTCGCACATCTATAGAGAAGATAATCTCATGTTTGAGGATTTGGCTAATATAGGTATATGGGTTTAAATTCTTAAAATTTAAGTGGTGGACTAATCACCCTTTATCAGTGGTACGCCTCTTCAATGACGATGCGTGGAGACCACCCTGTTGTCACGTCTCTTGACTTTTATTCTTTTGATTTTTGTACTCTTTCTCCGCTTTTTCTTTAATAATGCTTTAAGCATTTACATGGGAAAAAAAATAAAGAAAAAAAAAGTACCAATTGAACCCGACAGCACTAAACCCAGCGCAGGGCTCCACTTTGGAATGCCCATAACACCCTTCATAACTTCACTCATGTATACAAATTAAAGCATATGATGTACGATATTTATTTAACACAAAACTGATAGTCAAAGCTTACTAGCTGAACATGTTGTCTTCAAAATAGGTCCTAATTATTTACATTTCGTTAGCCATAGAAATGGCCTTTTGAAGATTTCTGTAAGCTTTTTCATACCGCAAAAATCCCATGAACCAAAATTCAAAATCGTCCACGGTCACTATTTCAACGTACTTTTGCTCTGGCTTGTTCACATTCCACTTTCGTTGATACTTTTGATCTTTTGTATTGGTATCAACACCTGTAAATGTGAATTATGTCAATAAAATTTTCATTATCTGACATGATTTAGTTCCAGCTAATAAAATAAATAACTGATGCCTATTAAAAGGTGAGATCTCTACCCCATTACCTGGGGATAGGGTTATAGTAAAAAAATATCTTTAGAATTTGAAGGAAAACTCACCACTTGACTAAAGGTTTTGGTAGGGATGGCAAAAAAGCTCAGGCCGACCCAAGCCCAGCCCGACCAGCAAGGGTTAAGCTTGTACAAGTCCAAAAAATGTGTATTTCTTTAACAATAATATATAATATTATAATGTTAGTTTTAGTACATTATATTGATTTTTTTTCTTGTTAATTACATAAATCAATCAAGAATTGTTTAATCATTTGAATTAAAATTAACTTATTAAATAAAATTCAAAATCTATTATAAACATAGTAAATATAAATATGAAGAGATGGACTTATTATAAAAAATGCTCGCCTAAAGTTCTATTATGTTTAATGTTCTTATTTAAAAATAATAATAATATATTGTATTATATAAGAAGGTTTGGTGAGTTACTTACCAAATTTATATTTTCATATTTTCTTGGCTTCAAAATTGAAAAATGTAAATAAATTAGGAATATGGTACTTGAAGGTTTGGTGGAACTTTTTTTATGTATTATCAATCAAAGAATATATTGTATTATATAAGAAGTAAAATTAATTTATAATCCATGATGTGGTGAAAATGGAATAAAATGAAAATTTTATAAGAAAATCCAATATACAATAGCTTATGGTTATGCTGAAATTCTAAATAAAAAATTAAGTAATTAGCTTCATTTATCAACTACAATATTGTCACATCGCACATACAAAGAATATTTCAATTTAATAGATATTTACGACTTGTAAAATAAGTTCAATTAGTTAGAAGTAATATAGATTTTTTAATTAAAATTTAATTTAATATATCAATTTCTAATTTTCTGTTAGATTAAGCGTTTAAATGTAGCATATGATTAAAAAAAAAGCAATAAGTGTCGTATTTTCAAATTTAAAAGGCTAAGTATTATGGTTTATTTGAATTTGAATATAAATATTTCATGAGAGAGTCTATAATTTTCTTCAATATTATAATCGAAGGATCTTGCTAAGTTACCAACAATATAACTTCCAGCCCTTGTAACACTGCTATGTCACAAATTTTTACTGCAAAAGTTACATTTATTGTAACTTCGCAAAATGTATGGATTCCTGACAGTTTTGGGCCCCACCTAAATGCTGAGAGGATCCTACACCACAGACATCAACCGTTGAAATTAGATAACGAGAAGATCACGTGACTATAAATGGATGGAACATTCTGAGAGTTTACACCTGTATCTCCAATTCTCCACACTGTATATGTCTGCCACGTGTCGTAGGCTTCAATTGTTAAGTAATGATTCATGTCACGTGGACCCTACATGCTACACTACCGAATATGTTTCTCATTTTCACTGCTACATAAGTTCAATGTCATTCAAATGTGTCTACCACGCGCTCTGCTTTCGATCCTTTTGTTTTCGCAAGAGTTACTGAGCCGAGTGTCTTTTTCACGCTCCTCAAATCTTGTACCGCACCGGCCCAAAACACGAACTAGCCAATGATTTTATATAGTAGTTATGCATCAACATCAGCAATCATACTGGCTCAACCCCATCTTAATCAGAAATTTGATACCCACCATTGGATATCTTACTTTTGTTTTCATTGATCCCAGGAAATAAATTAATGCATTTTGATTGCTTTGAATGAAAAAAATGTTTTATAATTTAATTTCTATTTTATTGTTTTCAATAAAGATGTTTTATAATAAACTAAGAAAACGTTTTTTTATGTGAAAATAATTTTTATACTTAAAAATTTTGTTGATGCTATACTCCCAAAGTTTAGAAAAATTATCATATAGATATCGTAAATTTTTATTAAATGGACATTGATGCCCTTTTTTTAAAGCATAATACGTTTTAAGTACAATAATTAAAAATTGACTTCAATTTTTTTAATAAATACCAATATAATATAAGTAACTTAATTTGTCTAGTGGACTAATAATATTAAGCATTTTTACATTTATTTTAATATTATATCTTTTATTTATTACAAAATATTAGAATAAACTTTCGGGTTAATAGAGACAAATAAAATTATGGTCAAAATACAATCTTGATGTATTTTATTAAAAACTTAGGAGTTTTCGTGACCATTCCCTAAACTTTGGGAAGTACAATTATTCTTTTTCCAAAAATTTATTCATTTTAAACTAAGAGCTCTTTAGGAAACAAAAAGCTAACTAGGTTCACAAAATAATAAAAAAAAAAATTTAAAAACTACTTTTTTTACCATTATACACCTTATTAGATGACAGTCATGTGTTCGTCACTAAAACCTGTGTCAAAAAATTTCTGATGATAGTTTATATATGTCATGGATTTTATGATGTATTATGTGTCACAGATTTGTTATTTTCATATGACAATTGTCTATCATAATATTGTCCATCCATGAATAATATATGTTATACAAAATTAAATATTTAATTGTAATTGATATTAAATAATTTAAAATGATAGATTTTTAGTTTGGCGGGAATTTATGAAATTATATTGGTCAAAATTCAAATTAGTGTGGAAATTATTAGATAGGTAACGGTGGAAGAAATTTTTTTTTTAATTAGAATCATGTTATATTGGAACTACTTCATGATAGAGCACTGCTGATGACCGTACGATCATAAAGATAAATATTATTATAACTTTTTGTTTTTGGTTGGAAGTTTGAATTAGTATACAAACATCCTTATTCATTGAACATGACTCGCTATTGAGCTCAAGCTTTTTAATTATGCTCAATAAACCTTTGGATTATATTATAATTATATAGGTTTTCAGATTCTTTATAAAATCATTATGGCTAGTACTCCTTCCTTTTTATTTCTATTTTTACTTTTCTTTTATTAATTTTTCTTCAACTCCTCAAGGCTTTTTTTTTTAAAAAAAAATGTTAGAACAAGAAATCTTTTGGTGAAAACTATCACCTATAATTCAGGATCATTCATTTTATATCATTAAAAATCAATAACAAAATAAGCAAAAGCAAACCTAAATCCATAATGTTTAATTACTCTCTAGAGTTGTGGTTTGCCTTCCAGATCAACACGTTCTCCTAAAGAATCCTTTAATTTTCTCTATGCTCTCTCTCTCTGATGATAGGATGTCAGAAAGAATAGAATGATACATGTGACCTGTGGACCATGACCACTTATATAAATAACTTTTTTTATTGTCTTTTGGTATTCCTATTTCGGCCAGTCATAAAAATAGAAATTATCTTTAAGTCTCTACAAATTAAAGGTCCACACCTTATTAAATACATTAAAACCCATATTACTGTAAACTTTAATATATCACTTTTAATTGGGTTTAACCATATATGATAGTTCGCAATACATAATTATTCACATATAAGCCCAACATTAGATTAAGGATCCAACAATGCTAGATTAAAAAATTCAACAATCTCCCATTTGGGCTATATATGTAACCTTATAATTATGCTTTGTAAATATAACTATATGAGTTCAACGTTACTATCATAATCAAAATGTATCAACAACCAATCAGGTCTATCAATTATACCAACATAGGATCAAAGGCGGCCTTTTTTATAACTATTATAACTCGATCCATCAATGGTCACTATACCAATATAACTAAAAGACATGGATTATAATATGGGTGTGTAGCATAGAAATTTCATGTAATGTGATCTTAACATGCCCTATTTTCAACTGGTCAACTTAAATCTCAACGAGATGAAAGCATATTAAAATTAGAGTGTAAATAAACCAAAACTTAATTTCTATAAAAAATAACCTGAAATATCCATAAACTAAAATAACTGAAAAAATGTCTATATTGTATGAGCATTTAAAATCACAATCTCCAATTAAAGTAAATATCATTTAATGACATGACACCTATACGAGTAGTGTGCTCATAATTCATAAAGCATCTTGGGTGGCAATACCTTAGTAAGTGGATCTGCAATCATGGAGTTTGTGCTCACGTGCTCTATACACAATTGTCCATTCTGAATTCTTTGTTTAACAACTAGGAACTTGATGTCTATATACTTTGACTTCATCGAGCTCCTGTTGTTATTCGAATAAGGCATTATTGACTTATTGCCACAAGATAACTTGAGTGATCTATCAATACCATCTACTATTCATAGTCCCACGACAAAATTTCACAGCCATATTCTGTCATTGGATACTTCATAACATGTTATGAGCTCTAGTGCCATCGTAGAAGAGGCTGTAAGAGACTGTTTAACATTCTTCCAACAGACAACAATCGCAACTAGTAGATAAATGTAGCCCAATTTGTACTTTATACTATCCTGGCATCTAGCAAAATTGGAGTCAATATACCCGACGATCTCAATTTAATCTAGCCTCTGATAAATGAGCATGTAGCCTTTTATTCTCTGTAAGTATCGCAAGACTTGTTTGGCCGCTTTTCAATAGTCTGCTCTTAGATTACTTAGGTACCTGCCAAACATCTCGGTAACATACACAATATTCGATCCCGTACAAACTTAAGCAGGTATTAGACTTCTTATTGTTGATGCATAAGGAATCTTCTGCATTTATTTCACCTCAAAATCATTCTCAGAGAACTGATTGAGACTAAACCTATATCCCTTAGCCATATGGGTATCACTTGCTTTGTAATCTTGCATGCCATATCTCTTGAGAATCGTTTTGATATAACTCTTTTGCGATAATCAAAGAATACCTCAAGAGCGATCCCGGTGTGTCTGTATGCTTAATACAAAAAAGGCTTACTAAGATTTTTTATCTCAAAATTCTTAGTTAGAAATCTCATGGTGTCATGTAATAAGCCTATATTATTGTTGGCAAGAAAAATTTCACCGATGTATAAAACGAAAAAAATATACTTGCTCATATAGAACTTATGGTATATGTAATCATCAACCAAATTCATCTCAAAATCAAATGAGATGATTACTTGATAATACTTGAAATATCATTGTCGAGATGCTTGCTTGAGTCCATAAATGAATTTCTTAAGTTCACAAACCATATTCTTTGGGTTTCTTAACACAGTTTTTGTTGCACCACATAGATACTCTCATCAATGTCACCATTGAGAAACACTGTCTTCACATCTACTTAATGTAACTAAAGATTGAAATGTACCACCAATGCCATTATAATGCTGGAAGAGTCTTTTGTGGAAACAAGAGAGAAAGTTTCTTTATAGTTGATGCCTTCTTTCTATATAAAGTCATTTCTGACAAGACACGCCTTGTACTGCTCTACATTATCTTTCGAATCCCTCTTGGTCTTAAATATGTATCTACAACCAATAGGATTCACACCTTCTGGTAATGGGACAAGATCTCATACATCATTGTCCTTCACAGACTTCATCTACTCATTCACGCCATCAATCCACCTATGAGAGTTAGAACTTTCTATGGCTTGACAGAAAATGATCGAATAATCTTCCATCACTCCAATGTTTACCTCATGCTCTTGGAGAAAAATAATGTAGTCATCTAGCATTGCACTTTTCCTTTCTCTAGTGGATCTCGTTAATAGAGTAGGCTCATGGGAATATCCCTCTTCAAAGACAAAGTCTCT
Organism: Citrus x clementina; assembly: GCF_000493195.1. Taxonomy (NCBI): domain Eukaryota; kingdom Viridiplantae; phylum Streptophyta; class Magnoliopsida; order Sapindales; family Rutaceae; genus Citrus; species Citrus x clementina. Next base: position 17,882,631 of record NW_006262339.1, on the reverse strand, counting down.
AGCCATATCACACCCGCAAACTCGACATCCTCGAAGAACTGAGCATTTTCCAACTCAAAAATCGACTTAGTCATGGAATCATAAAACTTGTATCTCGTGGATCTTTTAGAGTATCTAATAAAATAACAACTCACTGTTCTTATTTCCAGTTTTTTCTCATTAGGCCTATAAGAGCTAGAGATCCCCAATGAGCAAGTGTTTTAGACTAGGCTTTTTGCCCGTCTAAAACTCTTAAGTGGATTTTGTAGTCGCTTTAGTTCGAACCCTATTAAGGATATATACTGTAGTCTTAAGCACTTAAAATTTTGAAAAATTATAAGCAACGTACCCTAAGTTTACATGTTATAAAACAATATTGCAAAAGTTTGAATTTATTTGATTTTCGACCCTAAGCTTGTAATTTATATCAATCATCCAGCAAAACGTTCACACCCTTAGAATACTTAACAGAATTTAAGTAAAATGGCAATTCTACCCTTGAATTCAATGGTATTTTTGACTTTGCACCATAAATAATTAAATTTAATTTAGCTTTTTTTAATTAAGAAAATGAATTGGCTAAATTGATTGGGTGTCCACCAATTAGGATAGATTGTGTAAATTTATGAAGATAAACTGAGAAGACAAACTATATATATATTTTTTCTTATTTAAGGAAAACATTAGAGTTTTAAATGTATTTAATTGAATATTGGTAATAACAAATTTTTTAAAATTTAAACTATTATTTTATTCTGAAAACTTAGTGTGAAAAGTTAAACAAATACAAAATCTTGTAATATTTTTTATACAAAATCTGTCTACGGCTGTTAATTTCACATAATATAATACTAGTAGATATCTCCATATGAACATAGCCAATAGATCTGCTGGTAACATGTTTTGATCATCGCTTGTATGTCTTTTTACATCATTTTTTGTTTTCAAATTCTTGGTGCAAATTTTAAATTAAAGGACAGGGCTCACGTTGTGCCTCGCTAGACATATGCTTTGTCATTTCTTTGCTACTTTAATTTTTCAATAAACTCGTCTCTTGACCAGGTCAACTTCAGCTAAAAAACTTGTGCTTTTAAGAATAAACATATATACCAGGCAAAACAAAATGACGAAACCATCAACAAAGACACGGGAATCAGATCTAAATTCCGTTAAATTTAGTGTACGAGAAAAGATAAGGGTATTGACTTCTAACTCTAAATTAAATCTTTGACTTTCTTACTAGACTACGCTTTCTATTGTTGAATTTGTATTAAATCTTCTTATCAGGCTTTTTAGGTGGAAAAAAAAAATAATAATAATTACAGTACACAAAGCAGAATGTGATAATCCGCTCGTCTTATGGGCGACCATTGGCTTCTGGAATCGGACATTAGGCGAATCAAACCAACTTGCTGTCCGTCAATTAACTATACTAGCCTAACTCTATAAATTTGGCCTCATAAGGGTTATTTACACGCAACAACAAAAGATAAGAACAAAAAATATAACGATATAACAATGAGAAGTACACTAGTCTTACCCTCGCTGATCCTTCTCTTTGCCTTCATTGCAACGCCATTGCCTGTCAACGGCAATGCTTCACCTGATCCGGTGCTGGACATCGCCGGTAAGCAGCTCCGAGCTGGCAGTAAGTACTATATCTTGCCCGTTACAAAGGGCCGAGGCGGCGGGCTTCACTTGCTGGCAGAAGCAACAATAAAAAATGTCCCCTAGATGTTGTTCAAGAGCAGCACTCATTTAAAAATGGTTTGCCGGTAACATTTTCGCCCGTTAACCCTAAAAAAGGCGTTGTTCGTGAGTCCACCGACTTAAATATCAAATTTGACGCTGCAACAAGTTGTGCGCAGTCCACAGTGTGGAAGCTTGACAATTTTGATGCGGTATTAGGACAGTGGCTTTTGACAACTGGGGGAGTTGAAGGCAATCCCGGCCCCAGAACCATGAGAAATTGGTTTAAGATTGAGAAGTTTTTTGGTGATTACAAGCTTGTCTACTGTCCTTCGGTTTGTAATTTCTGCAGAGGTTTGTGCAGAGATGTTGGCATTTTTATTAATGGTGGGGTGCGGCGTCTGGCTTTGAGTGATGTTCCGTTCAAAGTTGTGTTTAAAAAGGTTTGAAGATCGAGCTGCTGAGAGCTCCGCAAATGCTTCCAGTTAAAAATAAAGTTTTTTTTTTTTTCTTTTAAGGCTGTACGCATGCTTTAATAAATGAATAAACTAAGTTGTAATAATAAAAGTTGCATCAATGTTGCATGTCAATGAATAATAAATATTTTTTTTCTTCATGTGGGTATTTTGGTTCATCATTTTCTTGATTGGTGTCAACATTTTCATTTTAAATTACGAAGGAGATTAAATCATTGTGATAGTTCAATTCCAGTAAGAAAAAATTATGCATTAATTTCTTGTAATGCAGGATTTTGATTTGACGGGAGCCATAAGAATCTATGAACTTGACTCGATTATAGCATAAAATAAAATATGTAGAATTAAAGAAGCCAACCATGGGACTGTAATGGATAATCCATACACAGATGATATACCGATAAATTTTTCTATAAGAAAAGAGATTGTTAATTTTCTCTTTACTAAAATAAACATATATATTATTTATTTTCGTATTATTTTTATAATAAATAATAACCATTAGACACCATTATTAAATAACATTACTTTATTTTATTTTTCAATACACTTTTTTCAAATTTATTGTAAATTAAGTAAATCATATAAATTGAAATTAATATAAATTAATTAAGTTGAATTAAAGTTTGTTTCGTTTTAAAGTTACACGCATGCTTTAATAAATGAATAAAGTCGTAATAATAAAAGTTGCATTGATGTTGCATGTTTACGAACAATAAAAACTTTTCTTCGTGTTGGTATTTTGGTTCGTCATTTTCCTGATTAGAGCCCACAATTTTGCACCAAATGTATTTCATGTGTTCCATTTGATCTATCTTCTTTATCTGCAAATACTCATTGATGGTGAGAGATTATTTATTATTATATCATATTCAGAGAGTAAATGGTAAAATAAGAAATATTATGTCAAAAACTCAGCTAGTCCTTGAGAAAAATCCCGGGCACCAAGGACGATTGACATAGAAGAGTGGATTATTTCGGAGTTTAGCATTTTATTTTGAAATAAAATTTTGATTCTTTGCTTCCTAAGGAACTCATATTCAAAAATTAATATTTGTTAATTAAGATTCTTAGTCAAATTTATAATTTTAAATTTAATACAAAAATCATTAAGCGGTAACACTAGTTTTGTAATTAACTGATGAAAAGACAAAAATAAAAGTATGATTATAGATGAATAAACTAAACCAATCAAAATTCGATTAGATTCATTTGTTACTTAAAGATAAAGGAATCAAATCAAAAAATAATTTATATTATTATTCGTTTAATAAATAGATTGAATTTAAATTCCAAAACTTAACAACAAGTTATTTAGGATTTGACACAAATTCAACCCATCAACCCATTTTGCCTCCTTTAAAAGACGGCGTTAAAAAATGTAAGAGGAGTGTTATTAATGGATGGTGATGTTGTTTTCGAGATATCAAACACGCCTATCACTTTTGTTAAGCATATAATAAAGCCTTTTCTTGCTAATTGTCAATTCTCATATACATACATACGCGCGCGTACACACACACACACACACACACATCACTACTAGAAAAATGATCTTTACTGACACTTGGTTTGTGACACTTTATTACAAAGTATCAGTATTTGTATACATATGGGCCATTTTCAGTGTTTAACACATATGTATCACAAATTAATGATACTATGGTGTCTGTAATTGTGACATCAGAAATCGCTGACACTAAAGTATTAGTAATAAAAATAAAATAATTCTAATCATGTAACAGATGGAATTCGAACCTGGGACCTCGAACATCGGAACATTTAAGTTTAAGAAAAAGACCATTGGTCTTTTTCTTGGTGACACTAAGGTATCAGTAAAAGAAAATAAAATATAAATTTCGTTCCAAACTGATTTTCGAACCCAGGACTTTCCAAACCCAAAGCATTTAAGTTTAAAATTGAAACCGTTCTGACTTTTTGTTAGTTATGCAACTGAATTAGTAAAATATTATAATTTTAATATGAAGCACTTGAAATGTATTGAGCGCGGCTCACTGAAAATTTTAGCGGGTTTTGGCTGAAAATTTATTAGTAAATAATATATTTTCAGTTAAAAACGGTATCGTTTCACTTAGGAAAAATAAAGATAAGTAAAACGCATCGTTTTATACAAGCCTAAGACCAAAATCGAAGCTAATTTTTTTCTAAGTCATTCACTCATTAGTCTTTCACCACTCGGTTCTCCTTCTCTGTCAAAGCTAAGTAAACCAAACCCTAAAATCATATCCCTCACTGTAATCAAACTTCATGTCGATCCCAACCAAGCTCGAAGCAGAGGAATTCATTTCTATCACGATTCGGTTCTCTCTGTCTCTCTCTCTTCACTGCGATAAATTCGTTTCTGAAGGTGCCATTTATTCATTTTTATTTATTTTTAATTCTTATGTTTCCAATTTACAATGCCTATTTTCCTCATGCATGTTGTTTTGTTGCGGTTTAACTGTAGAATGAGTTTTAAAATTCTTAGTTTTTTTTTTGTAATCTTGATTGTTTATAATTTGGGACTTGGGAAAACCTAACAGAGAGGTAAAGGTAACTGAAGTTGAATTATTGTACTAGAGTCTTTAACTAAGAGTAGTTTTATAAGTGCCTGATTCAAATCAGTTTTCTTTCGTCTCTTTCTTTAGTTGCCTTGTCACTGGACTTTGAATTTCATGTACACTTTAACTGGAATTGATGGATACAATGTCAATGTAGATTTGGGTTTTTCTCATTTTCCCCATTTCTCGAAATTGCATTTTAAATTTTGCATGATGCTTTTAATTTTGGGCCTAACTTGTTCCATTTAATTAGCACTTGATAAAGATACATATTAACAAAGGGTCAATTCATCAATCCTTTCCCTGTAATGCACTTCCTAGACTTAGTATAAATGCAATATCTCACATGCAAACCCTTCAACAACAACAAGTATTGTCATTAATCTTTTTTTATGTGATTTCCCTTGTACAGCTATCTAACATAGTAATTAACAATCTGTCGCTTTTGAAGAATCACAAAAGTTTACGGTGTAACAGCTGTCTTCATTTGGTAATTCTTTTAAATCACTCACTTACTTTCAATTTATATTATCGTTGTGTTCTGAGTTTTATTTGTACTGAGATGTTTTAAATATTGACATGCATAGTTTTACTTTCGTTTTTGTTGCATAGACTATTCTGGAATAAATTTTTTTATTCTAATATATACTTTCGTTTGTTCTAATATGAAAAAGAAATTTTGAAAAATGTGGATGTGGCATGTTTTGTTGGCTTGCTGAATGTGTACATGTAAGTTAAATTTGCTGGCTTGGTGAATGTGTACATGTATGCTCTGTTGGCTTGTTGAATGTGTACATGTATGCTCTGTTGGGTTGCTGAATACTTAGATATATACTCTGTTGGGTTGCTGAATGCTTACATATATGCTCTGTTGGGTTGCTAAATGCGTACATATATTTAAGTGACTCTAAACAAATAGAATTTAGATTTATTTTGCAATTTGTATTTTTTAATTTAAACCTAAAGTTTGGAGTTATTTGTGCAATTTAAGTAAACTTATTGAACTAACAACATCTAACAAATGAACAGGTAACAATACAAGTTCTGGACAAAACTTGGATATTCTGTGATAGATTGTCTGATGAGTATAGTGATGGGGTTGATGATTTCTTGGAGTTTGCCATTCTTAATTCTGAAAATAGAATGTCAATTAGATGTCCTTGTACTACTTGTTGTAATATGCAGTTTTTGAGTCCTCAACAAGTGAGGCTATATCTATTTAAAAAAGGTTTTCTAGAAAATTATTTAGTTTGGAATTGGCATGGTGAGGTGGACCGGAAACCTACCTCTGTAAACTGCCAACAACAACCCCAAAGCTACCCCCAAGTCGGTGACCAAAGTTAGTCCAAAGTCAGTGACCAATGACCCCACTGTTTGTCCAAAACCTGACAAAAACATCAACACACCTCCCCTGCCATCCCCTGCACAGAATCCACCCCCAGTAGTTTGTGAAGCCACTTCAAAAATCACCCCAAGAAGATCTCCAAGATTAACTCCTTCAAAGAGAAAAGTGGATGGTCAAAGGTCTCCTACAAATGCCGTGGTATATCTATATGAACAGAAACGAACAACAAAGGAACCCGTTGTTGTAAAACCAGTGACAGCAAGGAAACTGGTTCTGAGAAAGAATACCCGTGGAGCTGTGAAAGCAAGAAAAGAGAACAAAAGTTCACAAATGAACATCTTTTCTTTGATGATTGAGAGCTCCCTGCCACGGACAATTATGATTGCCCATGATTAGAAGACTTTTGGTGTCTACTGGGAGAGCAGATTGGACAAGCAGATTTGCAATGAAGTCATTGAGTTTACAGAGCTCTCAAATTCTGTTTTGGAGATATGGATCAAGTAAGAAATAAAAAACTTGATTTATGTTTTTACTATGTTTTCTGATTTTGCAAACTGTCATTTATTTATTTCTTATATTCATGCCATGAAAGTTTTTTTTTTTAATAGACACTTGTATGAAGAGATGGATATTGGTAGTGGTGTTATTCCAATTCAATTTGGATGCATAGCTAAGTTACACCCAAGTCAAGCAAGCTACCCAAATAGGTATTCCTATATTTCAGACCTTTTGGACAAGATTCAAATAGCCCAAATAATTGTCTTCCCATATAACCCAGGGTATAGCTTATTTATTTTTTGTCTATTTTATTTTTTAACATAAATTATTTAAATTTATCTTGTAATCTGTTTTTTTTTTTTACTTGTTTGTTTAGTGGCCACTGGGTGCTAGTAGCAATTGATATGGTGAGGCGAAAAATTTATTATCTTGATCCATTAGGTGATAATCCTGATGATGAGTTGAAGCAAATGGTGAATGAGTAAGTTTAATTAGTTTACTTAATTCTTTATTAATTTTTTATGTTGTAGATTAATTTGTTGCATCTGTTATTTATTATTTATAGTGGGATAACAATGCATCAAGTGAAGAGTAATAAAAAGAAGTCTGTTCAGTGGGTCTCTGTGAAGGTATTAATGAAACAAAGTTATGATTTCCATTGTTACTTCATTAGTATATTTGAAACTAAGTTTATTTATTTTTTTTTTAGTGTCCGAAACAAGCTGGAACCTTTGAATGTGGTTACAATGTGATGAAGTACATCCAGGATATTGTTCGGGATTTGTGCATTCTTGAAAACAATGTGAGTTTCTCCAAAACTTGTTTAATATTTGTTCGAAGAATGCATTGTGAAATGGATTTTCTTAAGTGAATTGTGAAGATGGTTAATGGGTGAACCGTTTGCTGCTTTATGCTTGAAACTAGCAATATAATCATATCTTGTGCTAGGGATTAGAGGAAGTGTTGTGTATGTTTAGGATAATCACATACACTTCATTTGCCATATTTATTATAGGTAAAAGCTATAACGCTATATACATTTTACTGAATGCATTCAACATGTTTGGAAAAATTAATGCCAATTTTTACTGTGTTCTACTATGTATTTAAGGCACTTTAGTGTAAACCAAAATGACTGGAGTTGTTGCATGTACAAATAGAATGCATATAAATCTCAGTGTTCAGTGTTAAAGTATTATTGAGCAATGATTGGAGCTGCTGCATGTACAGATATAAAGCATATAAATCCCAGTGCTGAGTGTTAGAAGTAATATTGAGTAAAGCAAATAATATATTATAAATTATCAGCTTCTTAGACAGCTTTGGTAACCGTTGTTTGCTATGGTAATACAATTTATTTGCATGTTCTTCAGTTTTGATGTTAATCCTGGCAAACTTAAAAATATATGTTTTTATTGTGTTCTTCTATTTTAGGACAGATTCTATAATATATGAATATATTTTGTTGCTTTATTTTTGAAGTTCAAGGGCTGTAATGAGTACATTATGGACGATCTTTCGCAACTTCGCGATCAGTGGGCGATGTATGTTGCAAAGTTACTTGTAGCATACAATAATGAGGTAAATTATATTTTTGCTTGTAAATATCAAAGAATTGATTTTTGTAGCATAGTAGCTAATTGATTCTATATACTGCAATTATAGGTGGCAAAGGTGAAGGGAAAGGCAAGGATCAAAGAGTAGATGTACTGATTGTTTCCTGTAAACTGTCATTATGTGTTCATGTAAATATTTGACATGTTTTCAAACAATATTTTGGATATTTGTATTACTATTTTATTTGATACCTATTTAAATGTTGGTAGGAATATTATATACTTATATTTAATTATTCAAATTTGTACTTTAGTTTAATTTGAATAGATTTTCTTTGAATACCATTATTTGATTGGCAAAACTAAAAGAATAATGAAAATAATCGAGTAACAACAATAATTTCAGCACCATTTAATCGAAGCCATTAACGCTAAAAAATGACTCAGCATCATAATATTAGTGATGCTATAGTATTACAAATTGCTGACACTAAAGTATTAGTATCTGTTTATTCTATCATGTCATATCCCAGTGTAAAACAAACTATTGACATGTAATAATTGTTAGTAAATACTATTACTATAGTGTCATAATATTTTGTGATACTATGGTGAAAGTAACTTTTAACAAGTGATCATTATCAGTAATTACTAATACCATAGTGTCATAAATCTGGTAATACTATAGTAACAGTAATCACTAACACCAATTACAAATGTTACTATTTTTCTGACTCCCAGATTACTGACACAATTAACAAGTGTCAGTGAAAGTAATTTCTGACACTATTCTAAAGTCAGTAAAGACCATTTTTCTAGTAGTGCATATACACACACCATCCTACCAATATCCAGTTCGTCGAGCGCCATTTGATCAAGCTACTCTAATCTATCGATGGCAAGTATCCATCCAAATGTAAATTCATAATTAGCTATGATGAATATGTCCATATTTATATCTAATTTTTAAAATTTGATATGGATATGGACACGAATATCCACAGATATTTAATTTTTATCATATGAAAAGAAAGCAAAAAAATATGAAATAAAAAATAACAATATAAAATAGTTAAATCAATATCAGATTTTTATACTAAATTAGAAATAAAAAACATCCAAATAACAAATATCATAACTACAAATTCACAAAAAAGAAACTATCATTTGAAATTATAAATTAATTTCAAACTCAAAAACAAAAAAAATTATTCTTCTAATAAGGCTTGTTTGTAATGACTTACAATTAAGCTTTCGATCTTGAATTAGATCATCATCATAAATCTACAAATTAATACAATTAAAGCATTAAATAAGTAAATAGTGTGCATTATGTATGACCATGATAGCATCATAATGAGCATCAAGCATGCAGAAAAAAAAAGAAGAAAAAATAAGCACTATTCAAAACATGTGCTATGTCTCCTATTCATCATCATTATCAGTCACTTCGCGATTTATTTCTTCTCTGTTATTAGTCAGCTTATCTTTGGGAATTCCATTTTTCTCTTTTGGTTAAAAAAAATAAAAGTGGTTTTGAAATAGAATGTAAACAATTGTTATCAAACTTAAATAAAATGTGGAACTCAAATGAGTTTGATACCTTTTATTTGAGCTCATATCTAATTGTGAGTACACACTAAGTTCTCTAATGTGTAGGATGAAGTTTACTACGATATGGGATTAAAAATCGACCACCCATACTAAATTCTACTACATGTGTTGGCATGGGACATCAAATCTTGCACTCACAAATATTGACCAAAGTGTTGTTTACGGAATATTTCAAATCCACTATTCATCAAATTATACAATCACAAATAAAAGGAATTGAAACAATAACCATTTTTACCTAGTAAGTATTAGTTTACAAGAAATGGCAGGTGTTTGAAATGAATTTTTAGTCCATAAAAATTTATTTAGCCCACGAATTTCAAAAGTAATTTCTACATGTGAATTATGTCGAATTATCCATAAATTAACATGCGAACACCAAATTATCAGTATATTTCAAATTTTCATTTAACTCAAGCAAAGAAGAAAACTTCCACAGTTCACGCAACATTTGGACCATTAATTGATATCAAAACACAGACATAAAATAAAAGCTAACACATGCAGTTATTAATGCACCGAGAGAAAGATAAAAAGAAAGATGTGTTAAATAAGAAAAGAAGAAGCTGTAATGCTGAAGAGGAGATAGCAAAGTCGGGAATAAACTAATATCAATGTCCCGTGAACAAGCAACAACCGGTGTGATCAATGGCTCGTGAGCAACTAGTAGCCGACGTGTGAAGTAAAAAGAGATAATCTAGGATTTGTTAAATTAAAAATATAAAAGGGATATGACATTCGTATAAATGAATATTATGCAAAATATAATTCTGCACTTCATTTTAATTTTATAAAATAGTCTTTTTTAGCCCAATAGATAAGTGGATTCCCATCTAATATTCATATCCATCCAATATCCAATTAGATATTTTAAAAAAATAAATCATATTCTTATCCAAAATGCATCAGATAGATATTATCTAACCCAATTGGATTGGATATATGGATATCCAACTTGGATGGATCAATTCACATCCCTACTCCAATCCTTTTTGAAGACAAATTCATTAATGTTGTAGTCCATTTGGGTTAAAAAATGGGCCTAAACATAAATAAATAAAGGACATTATTTATTGTATATACTAAGTTTACCTTGCTATAAATAATATTGCAAAAATTTGAATTTATTTGATTTTTCACCTAAGTTTGTAAATTGTATTACCGTCCACCAAAATGTTAACTCTATTATAATATTCAATAGAATCTAAGTGAAAAGATAATTTTACCCTTAATTCAAGGGCATTTTTGACTTTTCATTGTAAATAATAAAATAAAACTTAGAAAAATTATAAGCTATATGCCCTAAGTTCACCATGTTATAAAAACATACAATGAAAGTTTGAATTTATTTGATTTTCCAACTTGAGTTTGTATACGGTTATAATTTACAAACTTAGAGTGGAAAATCAAAGAAATTCAAAATTACATTATATTTTTTTATAACAGAATAAATTTAAGATATACAATTAATAATTTCATATAATTTAACACTAACAGGCATCTCCATATGAACTTAGCCAATAGATCTGCTAGTAACATGTTTTCATATCATCATCTATGTCTTTCTACATCATTTCATGTTTTCAAATTCTTGGTGCAATTTTTATATTCAATGAGAGGGGCCAAGTTTCGCCTCCCTAAACATATGCTTTATCATTTATTTACTACTTTAATTTTTCGATAAACGCCTAGCTTGACGAGACTAACTTCAGCACAAAAAGAAAAGAAACATGTCCTTAATTTTTTGTAATACTGTTATACAAGATTGTTATTAATATTACATCAGGTATTACAATTAATATTTACAAATAGATTCTACAATTGAGACCTTCTACGTGGCATGTGCTCTCAAATATTCAAGGACTGTCCACTTTACTCACATTTCATGAGGAATAGACTGGCTCCACTCAATTATTTGATAATTAAGGGAGGATTGTAAATAACCCCCATAAATGCTTTTATGAAAGCTCAAATCCTTACACTCAATATTGTAAGTGCAAGGGTTCTCCCACTGGACCAAAGATCCATTGGTAACATGTCCTTAAAATTAAACATATATACTATGCAATTTAAACAAAATGACAAAACCATTGACAAAGACAGAGGAATCAAAGTAAAGAAACATGTCCTTAAAATTAAAAATATATACTATGCAATTTAAACAAAATGACAAAACCATTGACAAAGATAGAGGAATCAAAGAAAAGAAACATGTCCTTAAAATTAAACATATACACTATGCAATTTAAACAAAATGACAAAACCATTGACAAAGAAACAGGAATCACATCTAAATTCCGTTAAATTTGGTGTAAGAGAAAAAGTAAGATTATTGACTTCTAATTCTAAACTAAATCTTTGACTTTCTTACTAGACTACGCTTTCTATTGTTGAATTTGTATTAAATCTTCTTATCAGGCTGTTTAGGCGGGAAAAAAAATAATAATAATAATTACAGTACACAATGCAGAATCTGATAATCCGCTCTTGTCTTATGGGCGACCATTGGCTTCTGGAATCGGACATTAGGCGAATCAAACCAACTTGCTGTCCGTCAATTAACTATACTAGCCTAACTCTATAAATTTGGCCTCATAAGGGTTATTTACACGCAACAACAAAAGATAAGAACAAAAAATATAACGATATAACAATGAGAAATACACTAGTCTTACCCTCGCTGATCCTTCTCTTTGCCTTCATTGCAACGCCATTGCCTGTCAGGGGCAATGCTTCACCTGATCCGGTGCTGGACATCGCCGGTAAGCAGCTCCGAGCTGGCAGTAAGTACTACATCTTGCCCGTTACAAAGGGCCGAGGCGGCGGGCTTACACTTGCTGGCAGAAGCAACAATAAGACATGTCCCGTAGATGTTGTTCAAGAGCAGCACTCATTTAGAAATGGCTTGCCGGTAACATTTTCGCCCGTTAACCCTAAAAAGGGCGTTGTTCGTGAGTCCACTGACTTAAACATCAAATTTGACGCTGCAACAAGTTGTGCGCAGTCCACAGTGTGGAAGCTTGACAATTTTGATGCGGCATTAGGGCAGTGGCTGGTGACAACTGGGGGAGTTGAAGGCAATCCCGGCCCCAGAACCATGAGAAATTGGTTTAAGATTGAGAAGTTTTTTGGTAATTACAAGCTTGTCTACTGTCCTTCGGTTTGTAATTTCTGCAGAGGTTTGTGCAGAGATGTTGGCATTTTTATTAATGGTGGGGTGCGGCGTCTGGCTTTGAGTGATGTTCCGTTCAAAGTTGTGTTTAAAAAGGTTTGACGATCTAGCTGCTGAGAGCTCCGCAAATACTTCCAGTTAAAAATAAAGTTTGTTTTGTTTTAAGGTTGTACGCATGCTTTAATAAATGAATAAATTAAGTTGTAATAATAAAAGTTGCACGAACGTTGCATGTTTACGAATAATAAAAGCTTTTATTCATGTTGGTATTTTGGTTCATCATTTTCCTCTTAGTGCCAACATTTTCATTTCAAAGTACGAAGAAGATCAAATTATTGTGATAGTTCAACTCCATTCAGAAAATGTATAATATGAACTTTGCTTGATTACAGCATAAGGTATATAAAATTGAAGAAGCCAACAATGGGACTATGATAAATAAACCATGCATAGATGCTACACGGATGAAATTGCCTAGAAAAAGGGTGATTGTTCTATTGAAATGAGTATATATTACTTATACCCTTACTATTTAATACCTAATAGTTATCTGACACCATTATTTTATAATATTACTCTTATTTTCTATTGTACTTTTATTTATATTTATTATAAATTAAATAAAATATATAAATTAATATAAAAAATAAGTACATTTCTTAGGTTCTGATATGAATAAAAAATTTATCACAAGATATTTTTCTTGTACTTTTATTTTTGCAAATTTTTTTCTTATAATAATTTATATTTCCAATATCAAATATCAAGTAAATGACTTATTTACTTCTCTTCTCTTTTTTTTTTTTTTTAATTTTTATGCCAAGAGGGTTATTAGATATTATAAAAATAGTAAAAGGTATGTGATATATATTCATTTCAATAGGATACAAACTTTCAATCTCCCTTTAGAAAAATAAGGAGACTAAACATAAAAATTACAAAATGGATAATTAAATTTTCAATTCCTTCTAATAACTTGGGTAGCCAAGGCCATCCTACGAGAGCAAACATGTAATCACTCAAATATGAGTTTGCCCACTCATGTGATCTAAATGAATGCAAATGTTTTCTTTTTTTTTTATTATTAACAGTTGTGCTGCTTTTTTCAAAAATAGAGTTTCAAAAATTTGACACCATGTAATGAAAACCCGTTTACTTTATCACAAGTTATTTAAATCTTCTGTAAGATATCGATAAATAAATATTCAATAAATTAATGTACTAAAAATTAAAAATTAGTAAATTTAAAATTTATGAAAAGTCTAAAAATTATTAATAATTTTTATTAAATAATAAAATCTTCTAGTCCTGACTTGGCCATTGTACTAAATTAACAATCTTGTTAAATGCATGAAATAATTTTTTTCCATGAATCCTTTAGGGTCCAATGAAAATATAAATTAATAAGTACAAGAAATACCAATAATAAATAACATATAAAATTCATTATATTTAATTAGGAGTTTTTTCTTAAAAACTATACTTTTTTTAATTAAACTCTTTTCTAAAAATATGCATCAAATAATTTGAAACTAATGACCAACGTACTTATAGAATTTTTAATCTATGTACTCTAAGCATCTGAAACACTTTATCTTCAAAAGGTACTAAATTTGAAACTATGTACAATGTACTTACATTATTTTGTGCTTCTATGTATATGTTCATAACATTTATTGGAATCTTTTGTATATATAATAACTTTTGAAATTCATGCACAAATATTTGTGAAAAGAATAGTACACGTGCCTAAATAACAGAAGTAATTAAAAAGTAATACTCGTCTTAAATTAATAAATATTCATTAATTTACCAATAAATTAACAAATTCTTCATTAATTAATAAGTAACCATCATCATGATAAATTTTTTTCTTAGTTCCAACAATATCATTTTATAGAGATTTTACTGTATATGAGTGTTTTAGTATTTTTGTAAGTTTTATAAAAGTTTTGTAACTCTACTATATCAAAGTAGCATTGTCACTTTTGTAGGTATCATATGTTCGAAATTATAAAATCCTTTCTGTTAAAAACAAGAGATTCAAGATTTCAACTTTGTTCACATGAGTAGGATGGAACTTTGGTTGACATTAAGCTAAATAATAATATAAAAAATAAATAGCATAATAATTAGAATTAATGCGCTGATTTATTCAATTGTGAAATCTTTCTAAGATTTTGAATTGAAAAAGTAAATAGAGTGTCCTATGTATTTGTAGTAGACATTGTTTGAGTTATTGGTGGCTATTGAATTTATAGATTTTTCAGTGTAGTGAATACTTAATAAAAATTAATTATCTTGAAAATTTTATTTGTCGAATGAAGATTTCACTCAGCAGCAATGCAATAAAACGAATTAGATGAAATTTCCAAATTTTACATTTTGAGATCGGAAAGCGAAAGAAAAAAACAAGGATGGGCAAAACTCAAATCCATTTTAGTATTTAAACATTTCATTATGTATTATTAATAAGGATGTTGTGCTCAGCCTGGAATACAATCATGAAGTTGAAAGTACCAGAGATTCCTAGAGGCATACCATCAGAAAAACTTCCTTGACCGATTGGGTAGATCAAGAAAACAGCAGTCGCTGCTGCAACAGTAGTTGAACATGCAACAACAATCCAAGGACGCATACCCAGACGGAAATTAAGTTCCCACTCACGACCCATGTAACAAGCTAACCATGTAACAAGCTACACCAAGTAAGAAGTGTAGAACAATTAGCTCATAAGGACTGCCATTGTATAACCATTCATCAACGGATGCCGCTTCCCATATCGGGTAAAAATGCAAACCTATAGCTGCAGAAGTAGGAATAATCGCACCAAAAATAATATTATTTCCATAAAGTAGAGATCCAGAAACAGGTTCATGAATACCGTCAATATCTATTGGAGGAGCAGCAATTAAGGCTATAATAAATACATAAGTTGCGGTCAATAAAGTAGGGATCATCAAAACACCAAACCAACCAATGTAAAGGCGGTTTTCAGTACTAGTTATCCAGTTACAAAAGCTAAAATTACAGTCATGGTAAAACCTTGGTTTATTTAATCATCAGGGACTCCCAAGCATACAAAATCTACAAAAAGCGAGAATTGAGGGCTTGTTATTCTAGCATCTCCAAAAGCCTATATAAATTTTACTCTTCAAATACCTATTTGCTTCCCTATGTGGCAAATAGAAGGGTGAACAAATATGATATTCTCCAAAAGACTCTTCAAATAGAGTTAATATTATTTTAATCATATAATTAATTTTTTAAAGGAAAAGTCAATAGCAATTAAAGCACTTCTCTCTCTTTCTTCAATGAAAAGTAATAAAATATAAATTGAAGAGGGAAAAATTAACTCTCTAAATTTGAAGAGAGAATTAATTCTTATTTAAAAAATCTTAATTTAAGTGTCTTTTGAAACTTTAAATATTGATGTGGCTTTTCAAATAAGTAATAAAATGTTATTTGAAGAGCCTTTTAGTGATGCTCTTATTAACTCAATAAATAAATTTGGAGCAATACAAACGTTAGTTAATATATATCGTTATAAGCAAGGGCAGTATCGTACTCTAACAAATTAAATCAATGAGTAGTTAAAACTTAACAGATTTTGCATTGAATTCTTCAGGGTAAATAGAAATTATAAAATAGTTTAGAAATGGCCACAAGCAATCAAGCATGCCCATGCTAGCTTGTATGTCAAAGTGTTGTGCCGTGCCAAACTGTCAATCTAGCATTAGTTATGCCCGGCCCATGGCTTGAGACCGAACTGCAGGTCGTGTCCCAGCAAAAGCACGCGTAGGTTTTCATTTAAAATGTTTTGTATTGTGAAGCGCTCATCAAATCCTTAGTATTATTTTGGAAAATAAATTAATTAATACTAACAGATATTTCCAGTGAACCTAGCCAATAAATTTGTATTTATCATTGAGAGTAGTGTTCAATTGTTTTGCTAAATTTTGTAAAAAATATAATTGATAATATTTGGATGAGAATATAAAATTAATATAAAATTAAATTGCATATTACTATACATACATGTGTGGTAGAAAAATTATAAATGATTACCCCCAGTTCAACTTAATACTAGATCCAAATCCATACTGTATGTTATTTTTAATACATGCGGGTATTTTATTTTAGAATTCAACTTACAAATAACATTTTAAAAAATTAGGATAATCTTCCAACCGAACTAAAGACTCTGAATACTGAGAAGTAAATTTAGATAATACATCAGCAACATGGTTACAACATCTTCAAATATGCTACATTTTGAAATTCTACCACTGAGATTAGCATTTCAATTTTTGAAATAATCCAAAAAAGCTCGATACATGTATGACATTTGCCACTGACAAACTAAATAACCTGCAACGAATCTGAGTCCACTACCAATGAGGCAAACTAGCCTCACTAGCATGTCGTATGCCAAAGCAAAGAGATTTAGCCTCTACAACGTCTACATCATCAGAAAAAAGACCATCCCTAAATCCATATCGTATAAATACAACACAAAATGGCAAAACTTTTGACCAAGACACAAAAATTGGATCTGAAAAAAATAAATTTAGAGTAAGAGAAGAGACAATGGTATTTGACTTCTAACATAAACTCGAAATTTTGACTTTCATAGTGTTGGGTCCATTTCATTTGGGGGCCCAAAAGTCTAAAGCCCGAAAAAGCTTGCTTGATGTGCAATTGATATTAAGCTTTAGAGTTGGATGAAAATTGCCATGAAACGTGGCTGGTTATTATAATTTGGGGGCAAGATTTTCAATCTTTAATTGGGCAATCAGAAGGCGAAATTAACTCCGTTTTCTCCTAAATTTTGAGGGTAAGTTCTTGGCATCACCCTCTAAAATCCTACTGGTGTTTAGCCATTGCCTGTCCTACGCAGTGCTTCACCTGATCCAGTTCTCAACATCATTAAAAAGTAGCTCCAAGCTAGCAGTAAATACTACATCTTGGCAGCTATATTGGCTGAAGAGGTGGTCTGACACTTGGTAGTAGAGGTAACAATTAAACATTTCCACTACATGTTGTTCAAGAGCAAAACATACTAAAATATGGTTCGCCAATGACGTTTTTGCCCATAAACCCTAAAAAGGGCAATGTTCACAAGTCCACTGATATAAACATCAAATTTGAAGTTGCAAAAACTAGTGTGCAATCCATAGTGTGGAAGCTTGACAATTTTTGATGCAATATTGGTGCAGTGGGTTTGTGACAACTGGGGAGTTAAAGGCAATCCTGGCCCGCAAACTACGAGAAATTGGTTAAGGTTTGAGAAGTTTTATGGTGATTACAAGTTTGTTTTATATCCTTCGGTTTGTAAGTTTTGCAAAGTTTTGTGCAGAGATGTTGGCATTTTGATGAACAGCGAGGTGTGGCATCTAGCTCTGAGTGATGTCCCATTCAATGTTACTTTTCTAAAGGGTTGAAGATGGAGCTACTGAATAAATACTTGAAATAATGATTGATTAGAAAAGATTGAGTTAATCAATCTTAACTTGTTTGACAATCAATCTTTTTAAATCAATAATTAAGATATAGACAATAATTGTTTAATTAATTTTTTTGTTTCCATCAATATGGACTGGATCTTTTCTCTATTGTACATTTAGAACTAAAATTAGGACTAATTAATGACATACCATTTCCAATACTCAATTCCATATCCCAAGTATTTAAAATATTTTACTTACCAATTTATTCAATATGTATAAGAACATTTTCGTTAACATATTTATATATATTTATCTCTTTCCCTCTCGTCTTTTTCCCATGCACAAAAGTTGTTGCCGCCTCCACTTATTCCTGCTTATATAACCACGCTTTCAAAACCTTATTTTTTTTAATGTAAAATTTCATTTTGCCCCCTTCAAGTTTCTTTTAATATCTTAGCTACCTAAACTAATAAACCTTTGGGCGTGGGCCACTCAAATGAGATGGACCCAACAAATCTCCCTTTCAGATCATATAGGGGACACAACCAAGCCCATTTTCTACATACAATGTTTCAACTTCTCCTTAGGCAATTACTTTGTCATCATATCTGATCTATTCTCTATTGTATGAATCTTCTCAAGCTGCATCTATTTCTTCTCAAGCACGTTTTGTATCCAATGATATCTCACATCAATATACTTAGATTTCAAATGATATGTCAATTTCTTTTCCAAGTGAATGGTACTATGACTGTCGCAGTACACAATATAGTTGTCTTGTTTCACACCTAACTATTGGAGGAAAATTTTCATTCATAAGGTTTTTTTGCAACTTTTAGTGATTACAATTTACTCTGCTTCAGTAGTAGACAAATAAACACACTACTGAAGCTTAGATTGGCATCAAATTGTTTTTCTTACAAAAGTGAGCAAATATTTTGATAGGAATTTTCTAGAATCAGCATCTCTTGCCATATTTGTGTACATATGTAACTCAGGTTTATCACCACCAAAACATAAACATGCCTTGGAAGTGAACGAGATCACTCATTACTATTCAAGGAGGTACACTAACTTGTGTATGGTATTAGCAAAATGGCAGCAAAGTTTGAGAACTTCTCGTTGTGCAAAATGAAGATACGAGCAATTTTAAGGAGAAATAATTGCTTAGAAGCAATTGGAGAAAGATCTGCAAAAATCACTAATGATAAGTGAAATGAGATAGATGGCAGTTGTTGATTTACACCTGGCACTTGCACATGGGGTACTATCTAGTGTGGTAGAAGAAAAGACGGCGAAGAGTATTTGAGATATTCTCACAAAACTGTACGAGACCAAGTCGCTACAAAATAAGATCTTCTTAGAAAGGAGACTCTATACTCTTTGAATGGGGGAGACCACAATTGTAATTGACCATATCAAAACTTTAAAAACTCTATTTTCACAACTTATGACGTTGAGGCATAAAATAGAGGAAACCGAACGTGCGGAGCTTCTACTTCAAAGTCTTCTCGGCTCGTATGATCAACTCATCATCAACCTAATGAATAATATCTTCACAGAGTACATAGTCTTCGATGATGTTACAGCCTTTATATTAGAAGAAGAGAGTAGGCGCAAGAATGAGGAAGACGTGCAAACAAGTTCGCAGCAAGCGGAAGCACTAATAATGATGAGAGGGAGATTAACATAACGTGGCACCCGTGGGAGTTACAATCATGGTATATCAATGTCAGGAATTAAGAAGAAGATCAGATGCTACAAATGTAGCAAAATGGGGTATGTTAAGAAAGATTATTGGAGTAACCAAAAGAGAGGAGAATGTAAAGATCTTGAGTCATCAAATGTTCATGGGTGTGTAGCAAGTACCTCAGATGATAGTGACGTTTTATACAGTGAGGCAGCAATGGTTACAGAAGGCAGAAAATAACTATTTGACGTCTGGTTTATAGACTCAAAAGCTACTTAGCACATGAACTATCGGAGAGAATGGTTCCACAAATATGAACCTATCTTAGGAGGATCGTATATATAAGTGATGATCATGCCTTGGAGATCGTTGGTATTGGTACTGTCAAAATAAAAATGTTTGATGGTATAGTTCGCACTATTTAGAAGGTACGACATGTTAAAGGCCTGAAGAAAAATCTATTGTTTTTAGGACAAATAGATAGTCTTGGCTGCAAGACTCATGTGGAAAATGTGATCATTAAGATTGTTAGAGGTGTGCTTGTATTGATGAAAGCAAAAAAGATCAGTGCCAATTTATTCGTCCTTAAAGGTGAAATACTAGAGGAAGCTTATACGTGTGTCGTGTCAAATAGAGAAGAATCGACGATGATGTGGTATCTCAAACTTGGCCACATGTCGGAACAAGATTTGAAAATTCTCTCTGAACGGAAGTTGCTTTCGGGGCTCAAATCGGTAAGCTTATCATTTTGCGAGGACTGTTTTACAAGTAAGCCGCATAGATTGAAGTTCAATAGATCTGACACTAGAAATAAGTGCATTCTAGACTTGGTTCATTCTGATGTTTGAGAATCGCCGAATAAGTCCCTAAGAGGTGCAAAGTATATGATAACTTTCATTGATGATTATTTTAGGAAATGTTGGGTGTATCAAATAAAAAAAAAGTTATATATATTTCTAGTATTCAAGGAGTACAAAATATTAAGTGTTTGAGGATACAAAATGGTGAAGAGTATACAAACGGTGAATTTCTTGCATTTTATAAGCAAGAAGGTATTCAAAGATAGTTCATAGTGGCAAACACTCTTTAACAGAATGGAGTGGTAGAGCGGATGAACAGAACTCTTATAGAAAAGATAAGAGCCATGTTGAGGACTACTGGTCTACCAAACTCATTTTTGGTAGAAGTAGCCAGAACCACTTGTTATGTGGTGAATCGATTGTCATCCATAGCAATTAGGTTGAAAACACCGATGTAGATGTGGATTGGGAAGCCAACTAATTAATCTTGTTTGCACACATTTGGATGTCCTATGTACGTGTTGTACAATGCCTAAGAAAGAACAAAACTGGATCCAAAATTCAGGAGATGTATCTTCTTAGGGTATGTTGATGGAGTAAAGGGGTATCGTCTGTGGGATTCCACTGTCCACAAGATTGTCATCAGTAAGGATGTTATCTTTGTAGAAGGTCAAATATAAAGGAAAGATAGGGATGATAGCACTATAAAAGAAATGTCTGAGACTATACCGGTATATATGGAAAATAATCTGAAAAAAGAAGATTCAGATTCTTTTGAAGCAGCACCAGAGCATAAAGCATAAGAACTAGTCGAGTTCGAAGCTACAAAAGTTCATCAGTCAACTCGAGAGAGACGACCACCGGTGTGTCACTCGGAGTATGTTACAGAGATCAATGTTGCATATTATCGTCTAACAGAGGATGAAGACCATCAAATTTTCATGAAGCTTTAAACAGCTCAAATGTTGCTTTATGGATGATAGCAATGCAGGAATGAATCTTTGTAATAGAATAAGACCTAGGAACTTGTACTACTACCATATGGTAAAAAAGCCATTGGTAACAAATGGATCTATAAGATCAAGTGTAATGGCAATGATCAAGTAGAGAGGTATCGTGCAAGATTGATGATAAAATGATATGCTCAGAATGAAGGCATTTTTGAACGAGATATTTTCGCCAGTAATTCGACTTACGATAGTGAGAATAGTCCTGATAATGTGTGCTACATTTGACCTATATCTAGAGCAGTTAAATGTGAAAACTGTATTTCTTTGTGGAGAATTTGAAGAAGAGATTTATATACTCCAACCAGAAGGTTTTGCTGAAACATGTAAGGAGAACTTGGTCTGCAGATTGAACAAATCTCTCTATGGTCTTAAATAGGCGCCGAGGTGTTGGTATAAGAGATTTGATTCCTTCATCATGAGCTTTGGATACAACAGACGTAGTTCAGACCATTATGCATACTACAAGAGGTTTGAGGATAATGATTTTATCATTTACTATTATATGTGGATGACATGTTGGTAGCAAGCCTCAACAAAGATCGAGTCCAAGAATTAAAGGCACAATTAGCTAGAGAGTTTGAAATGAAGGACTTGGGACCAGCAAGCAAGATTCTAGAGATACAAATTCACCGAGATAGAAATAACAAGAAGATTTAGCTTTCTTAGAAGAATTACTTGAAGAAAATCTTACGGCGCTTTAACATGTAAGATTGTAAACCAATTTCTACCCCACTTCTTATTAATTTCAAATTATCCTCAAGTATGTGTCCTCGCAATGAAGCCGAGAGGAAATAGATGTTTCACGTACTGTATGCATCAGTAGTGGGAAGTTTGATGTTTGCTATAATATGCACAAGAACAGATATTGCACAAGCAGAGAGAATGGTGAGTATGTATATGGTGAATCCTAGTGAAGAGCATTGGAAAACTGTGAAGAGGATTCTAAGATACATCAGAGGATCCTCGAATGTTGCATTATGTTATGGAGGATCAAAGTTTACTGTCAAGGGCTATATGGATTCAGATTTTGCAGGAGACCTTAAAAAATGAAATCCATTACTGGTTATGTGTTTACACTTGTAGGAGGAGCTGTAAGCTGGATTTCAAAACTTTAGACTGTTGTGGCTTTATCTATAATAGAAACAGAATATATGGTAGCTACACAAGTTGGTAAGGAAGTTATTTGAATACAAAAGTTATTAGAGGAGCTCGGGCACAGACAAGGAATGCAACCTTTCATTCCAAGACAAAACATATAAGGGTACAATACCACTTTGTTCGAGAAGTAGTGGAGGACGGAGGTGTGGATTTACAGAAAACCCATACCAAGGAGAACCTAGCAAACGTTTTAACCAAGCCAATCAATGCTAACAAGTTTGTATAGAGTAGATTCTCTTGTGGCCTAGCAGAGACGTAAGCAATATGATAATGACGAAGAAGAAAGGATGGTGTGGAGACATTATTGGTTCTCAATCAAGTCTCCAAGTGGGAGACTTGTTGAACATGTGCATACATGTGACAAATAATTGCATGTGACTAGCATGCAACTTTTTGACTCTTGGCATAAAGTTGTTGAGTAAGTAGGAAATAAAGGTAAGTGGGAGGGATCAACTTTTGACTTTGGCACTAAAGTGGAAAAGTTGGGTGGAAATTTAAATTATTTTAATGCCCACTATTGTTGATTTTTTGGCATGGCTTGGCCTATAAATAGAGGCCTCATTTGCCCTCTTCATTCATCCCATTTTCTCTAATTCAAGTGAGAGTGCCAAGAGATGTAAGTTGAGAGTGTTGAGAGCTTTGAGCTCTAGTTCTAGTGTTTTGAGAGTTTGAGTGTATTGGGGTTTTGGGTTGTGAGACAAAATATTACAATACTTGTAACTCCTTTTCACTAGTAAAATATTTTCTCCTGTTTTCGCCCATGGAGGTAGGCTAAAAGCCGAATCACGTAAATTTTTGTGTCCCTGTGTGATCATTATTTATCAATTTCACTTTAACTGCGTGTCTACTGCACCCTCAAATTTCCAATAGTAACAATAAAACATTTCTGCTACATATTGTTCAAGAGCAAAATATACTAAAATATGGTTTGCCAACGACATTTTCACCTGTAAACCCTAAAAAGGGCGTTATTTGTTAGTCCATTGATTTAAACATCAAATTTGAAGTTGTAAAAACTAGTGTGCTATCCACAATATGGAAGCTTGACAATTTTGATGCAGCATTGGGGTAGTGGTTTGTGATAATTAAGGGAGTTGAAGGAAATCCTGGCTTACAAACTACGAGAAATTGGTTCAGGATTGAGAAGTTTTATGGTGATTACAAGCTTGTTTTCTGTCCTTTGGTTTGTAAGTTTTGCAAAGTTTTATGCAGCAATGTTGGCATTTTTATGAATGATGGGGTGCAGCATCTGGCTCAGAGTGATGTCCCATTCAATGTTATTTTTCTAAAGGCTTGAAGATGGAGCTGCTGAACAAAAGCTTGAGGATAAAAATAAAGCTTGTTATGTTTTTACCTTATGCGCATCTGAACGTCTATAGAATGATGCTTTGCTAAATGAATAAAAGTTGTAACAATAAGAATTAATTAATGTTTGCATGCTTGTTCATGAATAACAGTTTAGAGTTGTCTTCATCATGTTGTTATTTTGGTTAACTTATCATTTTCCTGTTTAGGTTGTGTAGAGGATAAGATCTTTGTTATAATTCAGAAGCCAAGTTAAAATAATAATTAACTTATCGTGGGAGTGGAGCTATATATCGTTACTCAAGCCTTCCCAGCCATGTGATCTAAAGACTAACTAATCAGCCTATGATCAATCTACCAAACACTAGAAATCAATTTTCGTTTTAACATGGAAATCGAATTAAGAACAAGCAAGAGTTCTTAGTTACTTCCACACCACTAATTTTCAATCAATCTCCAGAAAAAGTTATAAAACAAATTTCACTGAACGAAGCACTCTTGCAAATCAATTTTTGCAAGTATTTGAGACATAAAAAGGAAATTAACCAATTAAAATAAAATAATTTAGGAATAATGATTGATTAGTAAAGATTGAGTCAATCAATCTTTATTTATTTGACAATCGATCTTTCCAAATCAATAATTAAGATAGAGACAAATAATTGTGTAACTAATTTTTTTGTTTCCATCAATATGGACCAAATCTTGTCTCGGTTGTACGTTAACTAAAATTAGGATTAATTAATCCCAAACCATTTCTAATACTCAGTCCCATATCCCAAGTATTTAAAATATTTTAATTAACAATTTATTCAACATCTATAAGAACATTTTCGTCAACATATTTATAAATATTTAATTTAAAAATTCAACTAACATCCCAAAAGACATTCAATGAATATTTCTATCACATTATTTTCTCTACGATAAGGAAAGAAGCTCTACGGAAGGAAGAAACTTGGAGACTTGAATTGCTTGATGGTATTGATCCACCGGTGTCGGCAGAGTACTTTTCTAACCATCATGACATTTAATTAGTAATAAATTTTTTATGCTTTAAATTCACTGGGTCCTTAGAGGCTGCATATTTATTACAATTTGTAATTGTTCTTTTACCATCCATATGGCTGGAGATACATTTGATTGTATTTAATTAATTAAAAAAATGAATTACGTACAACATTCAAAGTCAAACGGCTGATGGTGTCGGCTTGTAAGGGATGGCAAAATTCTGATCCAGATATAGGTGCATTTGAATTTGAATTGATATTTTAAGATTTGCATCTAGATTCACAAAAAAAGGTGGATTCAAATACTGGTAATATTTGTACGAATTGCGGACGGATTTTTTAGACATCTAGATCCACATAATAAATTCAACTATAATTTAAAATTTAACGAATTTATCAAAAAATTTAAATTAAAATCCAATTATAATTCAACAAAAAATAATTCAACACATAGAATAACATACAACAACACCATGGATCCACAAATAAAAATACACCATAAATTTACATATAAAAATACTGCAACATAAATCAAATATAAAAAATAATATAAATCCAAGTTTAACACCAATACAAATCCATAAATGAAATCACCAAATCCACATAGATTCCATTCAAAACCATCACAAACAAAGAAACCACCATAAAATCCACATGGGTTTTATTTTTTCACTTAAAAATATTTTTTCATTTAATAAATAAATAAATTAAAAAAATAACGCAGATCCAGATATCTAGTTTTTTAAATGCACTTGCATCCAGATCTACACCAGAATCCGTATAGATTTTCAATTTTAATATCGAGACTTTCATTTTTTAATGCACAGATCAGATTTTTCCCTATCCAGATCTTCCAAATCTTTGCAAATCTCTACTGGACTCGAAATTTTTTAACATCTCTACTAGTGTGGACGTGGACCTGGTCATGTTTAGATAAGGTTTTAGTGATTAGAGATTTTAGTCTTTTTTCCCTTTTTTTTAATTGTAGAGGGATGGGTAAAATTTAAATCAAATTTTTAATATATGATTTCTCAAAATTCGAGCTAAACTAATTAAATAAAATTATTTAAAAACCACTCTGGTAGTATTTTTTTTTTCTTTTTTATGTTTCAGTTACAAATTTAAAGAAAAATAGTAGGAAAAAATAGTAGAAAGGTTTGGGATCCCAAGATACATCCTAATCTGTCCAAAAAAAGTTAGGACCAATTTCATTTCCTAATTCTCATCGATCTCTAATTGGTCTTAGATCATATAGATTGAATACATTCACGCTTGTATGGAATCCCAGTTGATAAACTTGTCTTAGATCTTTCCATCTTATTGGATGTGGACAATAATAATCTACCTATGATAAATCTACCACAAGAAAAGATCAAGGAAAACCTGAAAAAACTGGTGTGGTTCAATCGATGATGTTTTGGAAAAAAAAGTGGTAAAGGAAGTTCTAATTGAGTGACTCCACAATAGCTAAAGCTTTTATTCTTAATAACAATTATAAATTTATAATCCCTCATGGTCTCTTCACGCTAGATATAATCAACAACATGCAGTTCCATTGTTCCCACATTTATAGAGAAGGCAATCTTGTGGCTGATACTTTGACTAATATAGACTTAAATTGAGTGAATCTGACGTGGTGGAATGATCCTCCTCAGTTCATGATACGCCTCCTAAAAAGGATGAGTAGAGATTACACCATTATTGTTTTTCTTAACTTTAATTCTTGTGATTTTTGTACCTTTCTCCTGTTTTTCTTTAATAAAGCTTTACGCATTTATGTAAAAAAATAAATAAATTGTTAATTGCAATTGCATCAGAACCAAAATGCAATTTCTTTACTTGCAGGAGTTATATATGATATATAATGACCTTCACTCATATACATAGAACTAAAGCACATGATATGAAGTACGCTATTTTAAAATGATTGTCAAAGCTTGCTAGCTGAGCTTATTGTCTTCAAAATATATCCTAATAATTTAATTTTGTTGGCTTCGAAATGGCCTTCTGAAGTTTTCTGTAAGCTTTTTAACAACGCAAAAACCCCATGAACCAAAATTGAAAATCATCCACAGTCACTACTCCAATGTGGTTTTGCTCAGGCTTGTTCACATTCTCACTTTTGTAGATACTTTTGATCTTCTTTATTGGTCTCAACACTTGTAAATGTGAATTATCTAGTAAAATTTCCATTAAATTTAATTCCAGTTAATAGAAAAATCAATGCCTATTAAGAGATGAGATCTCTACCCTATCACAGTGGATACGACACAGTTAATGAATTGGTCCATACAGAGACTTTAAAGAAGGCTCTTGCCACTAGGCCGAAAGGTCTTCCAACACAATTGACAGCAATACTCCTAAAGTTTAGAAAAATTATCATATAGATATCGTAAATTTTTAATAAATAGACACTAATACTTTTTAAGTACAATAATTAACATCACTATGATGGCAACTTCATACTTGCTTACGGACAAAGGTTTTAAAAGATCATTAAAATCACCTTGTGTGTGTGTTCTTATTAGTTCTCCAATGGAGGAAGAGAAAGAGATTGATCTTTCATTGCAATACGTAACTGAGTAATGCTATTAGCTCCATTATCCTTATCAAACCCCTTTTCTATTAATATTTCTTTAATTTTTGAAAAAAAAAACCTCAATAAGTCCCTCAATTAGTTAGGCTCTTTCACCAATTTCATAGCCAAAACCGTCAAATGTGTATTTGGTGTTCATGCAATATAACATTACACTTGTCTACTTCAAAACAAATAAAGAAGAGGTAGTTAATGGAAGTGTATATATTTTTT
>NW_006262339.1:17850976-17853817 GCF_000493195.1 Citrus x clementina | reverse complement strand
ACCTTAATAAGTGGATCCGCAATCATAGAGTTTGTGCTCACATACTCTATACACAACTGCACATTCTGAATTCTTTCTTTAACAACTATGAACATGATGTCTATATACTTTGACTTCGTCAAGCTCTTGTTATTGTTGGAATAAGGCATTATTGACTTATTGCCACAAGATAACTTGAGTTATTTATCAATATCATTTACTATTCGTAGTCCCATAAGAAAATTTTGCAGCCACATTCTATGATTAGATGCTACATAACATACTATGAACTCTGTTGCCATTGTTGAAGAGGCTGCAAGAGACTATTTACCATTCTTCCAAGAGACAACAACCCCAACTAGTAGATAGATGTAGTCTGATGTGGACTTCATACTATCTTGGCATCCAGCAAAATTAGAGTCGATATACCCGATGATCTCAATCTAATCTAGCCTTCGATCCGATATTTGAACATGTAGCCTTTTGTTTTTTGTAAGTACCGCAAGACCTATTTCACCGCTTTCCAATAGTCTACTCTTAGATTACTTAGGTATCTCCTAAACATCCTAGTAGCGTATGCAATATCCAATCGCGTACAAACTTGAATACATATTAGACTTCTTACTACTGATACATAAGGAATCTTCTGCATTTCTTTCACCTCAAAGCACTGATTGAGACAAAACATGTTGCCTTAGCCACATGGGTATCACTTGGTTTGCAATCTTGCATGCCATATCTCTTGAGAATCGTTTTGATATAACTCTTTTGTGATAATACAAGAATACATTACGAGCGATCCAAATGTATCTGTATGGCTAATACGAAATAGGCTCACCAAGATCTTTCGTCTTAAAATTTTTAGCTAGAAAATTTTTAATATCGTGAGATAAGCCTATATTATTGCTGACAAGCAAAATGTCATCGATGTATAAAACTAGAAAAATATACTTACTCACATAGAACTTATGATTTATGCAATCATTGATTAAATTCATCTTAAAATTGAATGAGATGTTCACTTAATGAAACTTGAAATATCATTGTTGAGATGCTTGCTTGAGTTCATAAATGGTTTCTTAAATTTACAAATCATATTCTTTGGGTTTCTTGACACAAAATTTCTGCTTGCACCATAGATATTCTTATAAATGTCACCATGGAGAAACACTATCTTCACATCCATTTAATTTATAAGATTGAATCCTGAAAGAGTCTTTCAAAGAAATTGGAGAGAAAGTTTCTTTATAGCCGATACCTTCGTTATGTGTAAAGCCCTTTCTGAAAAGACTCGCCTTGTACTGCTTTACATTGCCTTTCGAATCTCTCTTGGTCTTAAATATGTATTTGCAACCAATAGGTTTCGTACCTTCTGGTAATGAGATAAGATCTCATACGTCATTATCCTTCACAAACTTCATCTCCTCATTCATGCCATCAATCCACTTCTAAGAGTAAGAACTTAATTTCTATGTCTTGATAGTAATTGATCGGATTATCTTCCATCACTCCAATGTTTACCTCATTTCTCTAGTGGATCTCCTTAATAGAGTAGGTTCTTGAGATGGTAGAGTTTGTTCTTCTAGAGCAACTTCTTGTATAGGGGCATGAGACCCTGATCAATGCCAATAACACCCAAAGAAATATCAACATATCCCTATTCAAATACAAAGTCCCTAGCCATATCACACTTGCAAACTCGACATCCTTAAAGAACTGAGCATTTTCCAACTCAAAAACCAACTTAGTCGTGGAATCATAAAACTTGTACCCCCTGGATCTTTCAGAGTATCCAATAAAAATAACAACTCAACTGTTTCTCATTAGGCCTGTAAGGCCTTACCTCAGCTAGACATCCCAAACATGCAAAAGTTTTAGAATAGACTTTTTTCTCGTCTAAAGCTCGTAAGGGGATTTGATAGTCGCTTTAGTTGGAACCTTGTTAAGGATTAAAATTTAGAAAAAAAATTATAAGCCGCACGCCCTAAGTTTACATCTTATGAAATATATTACAAAAGTTTGAATTTATTTGATTTTCTACTCTAAGCTTGTAATTTATATCAATCATCCAGTAAAACGTGCACACTGCTAGAATACTTAATAGAATTTAAGTGAAATGGAAATTCTACCCTTCAATTCAATTGAATTTTTGACTTTCATAAATACTAAAATTTAATTTAGCTTTTTTTACTTAAGAAAATGAATTGGCTAAATTGATTGCGTGTCCATGAATTAAGTTAGATTGTGTAAATTTGTGAAGATAAACTGAAAAGACAAACTATAATTTTTTTTATTTAAGGAAAATATTAGAGTTTTAAGTGTATGTAATTGAATATTGATTATCACAATTTTTTTAAATTTAAACTATTATTTTATTTTGAAAACTTAAGATGAAAAGTTAAACAAATTAAAAAATTTGTAATATTTTCTATAACCGAGTAAACTTAGGGTGTACGGCTGTTAATTTCACATAATCTATTACTAAAAGACATCTCCATATGAACATAGCCAATAGATCTGCTAGTAACATGATAATCTCTTGTATGTCTTTTTACATCTTTTTTTTTTTTTCAAATTCTTGGTGCGATTTTTATATTAAAAGACATGGCACATGTTGTGCCTCCCTAGACGTATGCTTTATCATTTCTTTGCTACTTTAATTTTTCAATAAACTCGTCACTTGACCAGGCCAACTTTAGCTAAAAAAACTTGTTCTTTTAAGAATAAACATATATACCATGCAAAACAAAATGACGAAACCATCAACAAAGACACAGGAATCAGATCTAAATTTCCGTTAAATTTAGTCTAAGAGAAAGATAAGGGTATTGACTTCTAACTTTAAACTAAAACTTTGACTTT
>NW_006262339.1:17819011-17849611 GCF_000493195.1 Citrus x clementina | reverse complement strand
AATTCATATTCAAAAAATAATATTTTTTAATTAAGATTTTTAGTCAAATTTATAATTTTAAATATAATACAAAAATCATCAAACGGTAACACTAGTTTTGTAATTAACTGATGAAAAAGACAAAAATAAAGTATGATTATAAATGAACAAATTAAACCAATCAAAATTCGATTCGATTCATTTGTTACTTAAAGATAAAGGAATCAAATCAAAAAATAATTTATATTATTATTTGTTTAATAAATAGATTGAATTTAAATTCCAAAACTTAACAACAAGTTATTTATGATTTGACACAAATTCAACCCATTAACCCATTTTACCTCCTTTAAAAGACGGCGTTCAAAAATGTAAGAGGAGTGTTATTAATGGATGGTGATGTTGTTTTCGAGATATCAAACACGCCCATCACTTTTGTTAAGCATATAATAAAGTATTTTCTTGCTAATTGTCAATTCTCATATACATACGCACATGCAGACATAAATACACCCCCCCCCCAACACACACATACACACACCATCCTACCAATATACAGTTCGTCGAGCTCCATTTGATCAAGCTACTCCAATCTGTCGATGGCAAGTATCCATCCAAATGTAAATTCATAATTAGGGATGGCAATGGGGAGGGGAGGGGAGGGGACCAATCTCCCCATACCCATCCCCGATATTTTACATATGTCCCTGTCCCCTCCCCGTCCCCGTCAGAATTGCTTGAGAGAATCCCCATCCCCTCCCCGAATAATAACAGGGGATCCCCGAGGGTCCCCGGTCCCCGAATAACTAATAGTCTAATACATTTTTTTATTTTCGATTTTAAATTAATCATATTAAAATAAACTCATACCGCTATTGTAAGCTCGTAACCAACTTTGACAGCACATTAAGGCCTCCAATGTGCTTGGATGAAGTCTGTTATGGTATGGGCTCACAACTCTACCACTAGTGTTAAAAGCTGATTCAGAAGCAACTGTTGTAATTGGAATTGCCAAAATATCTCTAGCAATTTGAGCTAATGTAGGATACCTATTAGCATTTGTCTTCCACCAATTCAAAATATTAAAATCTTCCATCCGAGGTATAACTTTCTCATCCAAATATGAATCTAATTCATCTGCAACAACTGCACAATCTCCATTGTTTACATAATCATCAAAACCTATCATCCATTTGGTTGCTTTCTTATAAGAATCCCCTGTAGATCTAGTAGAAGAACTACTACCAGTATAATCAAAGCAATAAACAGTTGGTGAAAACTTCAATTAATACTCTTCAACTAATTCCCGGCAAAGGATGACCACTTTCCCAACATACAACTATTTTGATATTTATTATTTTTAACAATATTTATAATTTTGTTATTTATTTATTAGTAATTTTAAAAATAAAAATAAAATTAAAAATTAAAATGGGGAAATGGGTAAGGGATGGGGATTCCACCTCATCCCCGTCCCCTCCCCGAATAAAAAATTGGGTAAAAAATTTTCCCCGTCCCCTCCCCGAATAAAAAATTGGGTATAAAATTATCCCCGTACCCTCCCCGAATGGGGAAAATCCCCGATGGTACCCGTCCCCGTGGGGATTTTTGCCATCCCTATTCATAATAAGGTATGATGAATATGTCCATATTCATATCTAATTTTTAAATTTTGATATGGATATTGATATGAATACCCATGAATATTTAATTTTTATCATATGAAAAGAAAGCAAAAAAATATGAAATAAAAAAATAATAATATAAAATAGTTAAATCAATCTCAAATTTTAATACTAAATTAGAAATAAAAAATCCAAATAACAAATATCATAACTACAAATTCACAAAAAAAAACTATCATTTGAAATTACAAATTAATTTTAAACTAAAAAACAAAAAAAAATTATTCAGCTAATAAGCCTTCTTTGTAAATTATTCTTCTAATGGCTATGTCTCATATTCATCATCATTATTAGTCACTTCTCTATTTATTTCTTCTCTGTTATTAGCTTATCTTTAGGAATTTCATTTTTCTTTTTCTTTTTTTTTTTGCTTAAAAAAAATGGAAATGGTTTTGAAATAGAATGTAAACAAATGTTATCAAACAAAATGTGGAACTCAGATGAGTTTGATACCTTTCATTTGAGCTCATATCTAATTCTGAGTACAAACTAAGGTCTCTAATATACTAGGATGAAATCTACTACGATGTGGGATTAAAAATCAACAATCCATACTAAATTCTACTATATGTGTTAGCATGGACATGCACTCACAAATATTGATGTCCATGCACTTACAAATATTGACCAAAGTGTTGTTTATGAAATATTTCAAATCAACTATCCATCAAATTATAAACTCACAAATAAAAGTAATTGAAACAATAACCATTTTTACTTAGTAAGTTTTAGTTTATGAGAAATGGCAAGTGTTTGAAATGAATTTTTAGTCCATAAAATTTATTTAGCCCATAAATTTCAAAAGTAATTTCTACATGTGAATTATGTCGAATTATCCATAAATTAACATGCGAACACCAAATTATCAGTATATTTCAAATGTTTCATTTAACTCAAGCAAAGAAGAAAACTTCCACAGTTCACGCAACTTTTGGACCACCAATTGATATCAAAGCACAGACATAAAATAAAAGCTAACACATGTAGTTATTAATGCACTGAGAGAAAGATAAAAAAGAAAGGTATGTTAAATAAGAAAAAGAAGAAGCTGTAACGCTGAAGAGGAGATAGCAAAGTCGGGAATAAACTAATATCAATGTCCCGTGAATAAGCAACAACCGGTGTGATCAATGGCTCGCGAGCAACTAGTAGCTGACGTGTGAAGTAAAAAGAGATAACCTAGGATTTGCTAAATAAAAAATAGAAAAGGGTGTGACATTCGGGTAAATGAATATTATGCCAAATATAATTCTTCACTTCATTTTAATTTTATAAAATATTATTTTTTAGCCCAATCAGATAAATGGATTCCCATCTAATATTTATATCCATCCAATATCTAATTAGATATTTTACTAAAAAATCATATCCATATCCAAAATGTATCGGATAGATATTATCTAATCTAATTAGATTGGATATATGGATATTCAATTTGGATGGATCAATTCGCCATTCTTACTCCAATCCCTTTTGAAGACAAATTCATTACTATTGTAGTCCGTTTGGGCTAAAAAATGGGCCTAAACATAAATAAATAAAGGAAAATTATTTACTATATATACTAAGTTTACTTTGCTATAAAAATAATACAAAAATTTGAATTTATTTGATTTTTCACCCTAAGCTTGTAAATTGTATGACCACCTACCAAAATGTTAACACTATTATAATATTCAATAGAATCTAAGTGAAAAGATAATTTTACTCTTGAATTCAAGGGCATTTTTTACTTTTCACTGTAAATAATAAAATAAAATTTAAAATTTACAAAAATTATAAGCCATATACCCTAAGTTCACTATATTATAAAAAAATACGATAAAAATTTGAATTTATTTAATTTTCCACCTTGAGTTTGTATACGGTTATAATTTACAAACTTAGAGTGGAAAATCAAAGAAATTCAAAATTATAAAATATTTTTTATAATATGATAAATTTAGGGTATACAACTCATAATTTCACATAATTTAATACTATCAGACATCTCCATATAAGCTTAGCCAACAGATCTGCTAGTAACATGTTTTGATATCATCATCTATATATCTTTCTACATCATTTCTTGTTTTCAAATTCTTGGTGCAATTTTTATATTCAAGAAGAGGGGCCAAGTTGTGCCTCCCTAAACACATGCTTTATCATTTCTTTGCTAATTTAATTTTTCGATAAACACCTGGCTTGACGAGACTAACTTCAGCACAAAAAGAAAAGAAACATGTCCTTAAAATTAAACAGATATACTATGCAATTTAAACAAAATGACAAAACCATTGACAAAGACACAGGAATCAAAGAAAAGAAACATGTCCTTAAAATTAAACATATATACTATGCAATTTAAACAAAATGACAAAACCATTGACAAAGACACAGGAATCAGATTTAAATTCCATTAAATTTAGTGCAAGAGAAAAAGTAAGATTATTGACTTCTAATTCTAAACTAAATCTTTGACTTTCTTACTAGACTACGCTTTCTATTGTTGAATTTGTATTAAATCTTCTTATCAGGCTGTTTAGGCGGGGAAAAAAATAATAATTACAGTACACAAAGCAGAATCTGATAATCCGCTCTTGTCTTATGGGCGACCATTGGCTTCTCGAATCGGACATTAGGCGAATCAAACCAACTTGCTGTCCGTCAATTAACTATACTAGCCTAACTCTATAAATTTGGCCTCATAAGGGTTATTTACACGCAACAACAAAAGATAAGAACAAAAAATATAACGATATAACAATGAGAAGTACACTAGTCTTACCCTCGCTGATCCTTCTCTTTGCCTTCATTGCAACGCCATTGCCTGTCAGGGGCAATGCTTCAGCTGATCCGGTGCTGGACATCGCCGGTAAGCAGCTCCGAGCTGGCAGTAAGTACTACATCTTGCCCGTTACAAAGGGCCGAGGTGGCGGGCTTACACTTGCTGGCAGAAGCAACAATAAGACATGTCCCGTAGATGTTGTTCAAGAGCAGCACTCATTTAGAAATGGTTTGCCTGTAACATTTTCGCCCGTTAACCCTAAAAAGGGCGTTGTTCGTGAGTCCACTGACATAAACATCAAATTTGACGCTGCAACAAGTTGTGCGCAGTCCACAGTGTGGAAGCTTGACAATTTTGATGCGGCAATAGGGCAGTGGCTGGTGACAACTGGGGGAGTTGAAGGCAATCCCGGCCCCAGAACCATGAGAAATTGGTTTAAGATTGAGAAGTTTTTTGGTGATTACAAGCTTGTCTACTGTCCTTCGGTTTGTAATTTCTGCAGAGGTTTGTGCAGAGATGTTGGCATTTTTATTAATGGTGGGGTGCGGCGTCTGGCTTTGAGTGATGTTCCGTTCAAAGTTGTGTTTAAAAAGGTTTGAAGATCGAGCTGCTGAGAGCTCCGCCAATGCTTCCAGTTAAAAATAAAGTTTGTTTCGTTTTAAGGTTGCACGCATGCTTTAATAAATGAATAAATTAAGTTGTAATAATAAAAGTTGCACGAACGTTGCATGTTTACGAATAATAAAAACTTTTATTCATGTTGGTAATTTGGTTCATCATTTTCCACATTAGTGCCAACATTTTCATTTCAAAGTACGAAAAAGATCAAATTATTGTGATAGTTCAACTCCATTCAGAAAATGTATAATATGAACTTTGCTTGATTATAGCATAAAGTATATAAAATTGAAGAAGCCAACAATGGGACTATGATAAATAAACCACGCATAGATGCTATACGGATGAAATTGCCTAGAAAAAGGGTGATTGTGAGTTTCCTCTCTATTGAAATAAGTATATATTACTTATACCTTTACTACTTTCATAATACCTAATAATCACCCGACACCATTATTTTATAATATTATTCTTATTTTTTATTATACTTTTATTTATATTTATTATAAATTAAAATAAAAAATAAGTACATTTCCTAGGTTTTGATATGAATAAAAAATTTATCATAAGATATTTTTCTTATACTTTTATTTTTTCAAATGTTTTGTTTATAATAATTTTATATTTCCACTATCAAATATCAAGCAAATGACTTATTTACTTCTTTTTTTTAATTTTTATGCCAAGAGGGATATTAGATATTAGAAAAATAGTAGAAGGTATGTGATATATATTTATTGAAATAAGATACAAATTTTCAATCTCTATTTAGAAAAATAAGGAGACTAAACATAAAATTTACAAAATGGGAAAATTTTCAATTCCTTTTAATAACTTGGGTAGCCAAGCCATCCTACGAGAGCAAACATGTAATCACTCAAATATGAGTTTGCCCACTCATGTGATCTAAATGAATGCAAACGTTTTCTTTTTTTTATTAACAGCTGTGCTGCTTTTATCAAAAATAGAGTTTCAGAAATTTTACGCCAACTAATGAAAAATCGTTTACTTTATCACAAATTATTTAAATCTTCCGCAAGACATCGATAAATAAATGTTCAATAAATTAATGTACTAAAAATTAAAAATTAGTAAATTTAAAACTTATGAAAAGTCTAAAAATTATTAATAATTTTTATTAAATAATAAAATCTCCTGGTCCTGACTTGTTCATTGCACTAAATTAACAATCTTGCTAAATGCATAAAATAATAATATTTTTTCCATGAATCCTTTAGAGTCCAATGAAAATATAAATTAATTATTAGTTAATTACAAGAAATATCAATAATAAATAACATATAAAATTCATTATATTTAATTAGGATTTTTTTCTTAAAAACTATAATTTGTTTTAATTAAGCTCTTTTCTAAAAATATGCATCAAATAATTTGACACTAATGACCAATGTACTTATAGACTTTATAATCTATGTACTCTAAGCACCTGAAACACTTTATCTTCAAAGGGTACTAAATTTGAAACTATGTACAATATACTTACATTATTTTTTGTGCTTCTATGTATATGTTCGTAACATTTATTAGAATTTTTTGTATATACATGATAACTTTTGAAATTCATACACGAATATTTGTGAAAAAATAGTCCACATTCCTAAATGAAAAAGTAATTAAAAAGTAATACTTGTCTTAAATTAATAAATTAAGAAATTCTTCATTAATTAATAAATAAGTATCATCATTAGGATAAAAAAATTTCTTAGTTCCAACAATATCATTTTATAGAGATTTTACTGTATATGAATATTTTAGTATTTTTGTAAGTTTTATAAAAAAAATTTAACTCCACTATATCAAAGTAGCATTGTAACTTTTGTAGGTATCATCTATTCGAAATTATAAAATTCTTTTTGTTGAAAATAAGAGATTCAAGGTTCAAACTTTGTTCACATGAGTAGGATGGAACTTTGGTTGACATTAAGCTAAATAATAATATAAAAAAGAAGTAGCATAATAACTAGAATTAATGCACTGATTTATTCAATTGTGAAATCTTTCTAAGATTTTGAATTGAAAAAGGAAATAGAGAGTGTCCTATGTATTTGTAGTAGACATTGTTTGAGTTATTTGTGGCTATTGAATTTATAGATTTTCAGTGTAGCGACTACTTAATAAAAATTAATTATTTTGAAAATTTTATTTCTCGAATGAAGATTTCACTCAGCAGTAATGCAATAAATGAATTAGATGAAATTTCCAAATTTTACACTTTGAGATCGGAAAGCGAAAGGAAAGAAAAAAGGATGGGCAAAACTCAAATCCATTTTAGTATTTGAACATTTCATTATGTATTATTAACTCAATAAATAAATTTGGAGCAATACAAATGTCAGTTAATATATATCGTTATAAGCAGGGGCAGTATCGTACTCCAACAAATCAAATCAATTAGTTAAAACTTAACAGATTTTGCATTGAATTCGTCAGGGTAAATAGAGATTACAAAATAGTTTAGAAATGGCCACAAGCATGCCCATGCTAGCTTCCGTGTCAGTGTGTTGTGTCGTGTCAAACTGTCAGTCTAGCATGCGTTTGGCTCGGCCCATGGCCCGAGACCGGACTGCAGGTCTTAAAATATTTTGTATTGTGAAGCGCTCATCAAATCCTTAGTATTGTTTTGGAAAATAAATTAATTAATACTAACAGATATTTCTAGTGAACCTAGCAAATAAATTTGTTGTTATCATTGTAATTATAAATGTATTTGAATTGGGAGTAGTGTTGAATTTTTTTGCAATTTTTTTTAAAATATAATTGATAATATTTGGATGAGAATATAAAATTAATTAAATTTTAATTGTATATTACTATACATATATGTGTGGTAGAAAAATTATAACTAATTACCCCCAGTTCAACTTAATACTAGATCCAAATCTATACTATATGTTTTTTTAATACATGAGGGTATTTTATTTTAGAATTCAGCTTACAGATAACATTTTAAAAAACTAGGATAATCTTCCAACCAAACTAAAGACTCTGAATACTGAAAAGTAAATTTACATAATACATTAGCAACATGGTTACAATATCGTCAAATATGCTACATTTTGAAATTTTGTCGTGCTGAGATTAGCATTTCAATTTTTGAAATAATCCAAAAAAGCTCGATACCTGTATGACATTTGCCGTTAACAAACTAAATAACCCACAACGAATCCGACTCCACCACCAACGAGACAAACTAGTCTCACTAGCGTGTTGTATGCCCAAGCGAAGAGATTTAGCCTCTGCAATGTCCACTTCATCAGAAAAAAAAAAAAAAAAAAAAACTAATCAACCCTCAAATCCATACAGTATAAATGCAACACAAAATAGCAAAACTATTGACCCAGTCACAAAAATTGGATTTGAAAAAAATAAATTTAGAGTTAGAGAAGAGACCATGGTATTTGACTTCTAATATAAACTTGAACATTTGACTTTCATAGTGTTAGGTCCATTACATTTGGGGGCCCAAAAGCTTAAAGTCCAAAAAGGCTTGGTTGATGTGCAATTAATATTAAGCTTTGGAGTTGGATGAAAATTGCCATGAAACGTGGCTTTAAAAAGCAAGCAACAGGCCTAGTTTCATGAGCACAAAAAGGACGAGTACAAAAGAAAAAGATGAGAGAGAGAGAGAGAGAATGAGAGAGAAAAGACAATGGCTGGTTATTATAATTTGGGGGTAAGATTTTCAATTTTTAATTGGGCGATCGGAAGGCAAAATTAATTTTGTTTTCTCCTAAATTTTGAGGGTACGTTCTTGGCATCGCCCTCTAAAATCTTATTGGTGTTGATTTTTATTTTATTTTATCCTCTCATTGGCTATTATTTGAGATACCCACTTGTCAAAGAGACAATTATTAAGATATTATTGTGAGCCAAGAATATTGAAATTATTGATATTGTTAGCCTCTAGTATCATCTATAGATGAATTTGAACTATAATCCTATTAAAATAGTGGAAGATTATATCAGACTACGGTCTCATAATTTTTCTCGCTTTAGATTTTTCATGTAAAATGTGTCTCTTGTAGTTATTTTATTGCTTTGGATTTATTTATTTATTTATTTGTGGTACACATCCTATTTTAATCACACAAAGAGTGAAAGTGTTTTGTTTCCGTTTAACTTGCAATTGCTTTTGTGAGTCCCTTACCTAACACATAATAAATTATGCTTTGTAGTTTGAAATTTTTATTAAATTATATTAAATCTTCCAAGCTATGCCACCTTTAAAAGAATAATAATAATAATAACAACTGTAATACTCACAGCACAAAATCTGATAATCCGCACTTATATGGGCGACACCTGCTTGTCGAATTGAACATCATAATGGTCAAGTTGAAACCGAACAGCTTAATTACTTATCCTTAAGAACTCTACCTGGTATCCATGAATTGACTAACTAGGGTAGCTTTATAAAAAAAAATGAGCGGTTAAGGGTTGGCACACAGCAGCTCAAAATAAGAACCAAGGAAAACAAAAACATATCAATGAGAACTACATTATTATTACCACTCTCCTTCCTTTTATTTGCCTTCATTGGAAAGCCATTGCCTGTCCTAGGCAATGCATCACTTGATCCAGTTCTCGACATCATCAGAAAACAACTTCGAGTTGGTAGTTAGTACTACATCTTGGCAGCTATATGTGGCCGAGGCGGTGGTCTTACACTTGGTAGTAGAGGTAACAATAAAACATTTCTGCTACATGTTGTTCAAGAGCAAAACATACTAAAATATGGTTTGCCAATGACATTTTCGCCCATAAACCCTAAAAAGGGCATTGTTCGTGAGTCCACTGATTTAAACATCAAATTTGAAGTTGCAAAAATTAGTGTGCAATCCACAGTATGGAAGCTTGACAATTTGATGCAATATTGGGATAGGATTTGTGACAACTGGGGGAGTTAAAGGCAATCCTGGCCCGCAAACTACGAGAAATTGGTTCATGATTGAGAAGTTTTATAGTGATTACAAGCTTGTTTTCTATCATTCGCACTACAAGAAAAAGGACTTATCATGACAGGTAAAAGTTGTCATCTTAAAGGGTGGATGACGATTATCCTTACCATCATTATACCTAGCGTCAAGAAAAGATGACAGATAAAATCACATCACGAGTTGTAATAAATTTTACCTGTCATAATTATGTCATACTACTTAGAAGAGAGAAATTATTTTTTTTATTTTATATTTTCATTATTTTAGAAAATTTTGGATTGTATTTTTTTTGTGGATATCAATTGTGTGTTTTTGAAATAAAATGATTATTTATTAATTTAAAATAAAATTAAGCAATTTTAGCTTCCTCAATTTAAAATTTAAATTATAAAAATTATATGAAAGAAAATAAATTACTAAATGCAATTAAATCCAAAACCAACGAACTAAATTAGTAAACTTTATTATCCAAAGTACTTCTAAATTCCAAAAACACGCAATTCAAACTTTACATTACATTAGTTAATCAATATTCCAAAGTCAAGCCAATAGGCAACAAAGGCCAATCCAAAACCAAGCAAAGTACTCAACATTCAGCAACATCAAATCTATGCAAAATTTAGTCTTGAAGCAGCAAAATTACAAAATGTAGTCTTCCAGTAGCAAAATCCATCAAACCCAAAGCCAAGACATGAAAATTCATCAACATCCAGCATTAAATCTATGCAAAATTTAGTCTTGCAGCAGCAAAATTACAAAATGTAGTCTTCCAGTAGCAAAATCCAACAGCCCCAAAGCCAAGACATGAAAATTCATCAATTTGGCTATTCAATCCACGAACTAGTTAATTAATTAATTAATCAATCAAGTAAGATAACTTATGTAATTACACTAAAATGGAAGTGGCACACCAGATTAGCAGCAATGACAGGTGAGGCAGCAGTTAAAGCCCAAACAGGAAGACAGCCACAAGCCACACCTTTAAGTTCTTTTAATCTTTTGTAGCCGCTACTGATAATAATAATAATAATAATAATAAAACCATCATATTAATTAATATAAGTATATAACTAAACATAGGGTTCAAGAGTTCCACGTCTTAAAAGTTCCAATCATAGAGACATTTCCATCGTCTCGCAAATAATCAATCACAGCCTTCATATTTTCTTTCTGAAAAACAAGCCATTAACTTCAGATTGATCTCAATTACAAGAATACAGTTCAACAAGATAGATAATTAACCTCATAAATGATTTTTTTCTCTTTTTAAATGAAAATTAAAAAAAAATTATGGGCTATGTAATTTTTTCCCACTAGTTAATCAGCCACTTACTTCATTCAATCCTGAAGTAACATGCTTTCCCAAAATGAGCCCAGATCCTAAAAAATCAAGAGTGAAATAGTAATATTGAAGGCAATAATATTATCAGAGCTTCACTGGCATCAGCCCTGCAACTACTGCCAAAGATCAAGATATACTACTAATTAGTTTTCTGTAATTGGTGCTCAAGTAAATCATTTGTAGATAAAAAGCAATGAGGAGTGTTGAGTTCTTGAAATTATAATAAAGCTTACAATTCTTCTTCAAAGCACAAAGTTCCAAATTGTTACTGGGAAGAAATATGTGTAATGCCTTTGACATAATTTTACTCTATCCATTTCTTAAAATCACAAAAGGAAATTTCATTATTCATTTATTACTCAATTGGAAAATAATTTCAATGAGCCAAATTCATATAAAATCTAAAATATAGATTAAAATTCTCAAGATTCTTGAATTCCTATAAGTTAACACAACTCAGTCCTTTAAAAAGCAAAGCAACACTATGTCAACTTAAATTAAACAATATGTGATAGATGAACTGTACACCTAGACTAAGCATGAGCAAGATTAAATACAACACCTCATCAAGCTTTGCCATGAATTGTATCAGCTTTGCCTTACGAATGAACAAAATAAGCTTCATATTCCTTGGCTCCTCATAGATAGAAACGGACTGCAACAATTGAAGTGCCAAGATTCATTCACGCTTTTTATCAAATACTTGGAGATCCCCAATTCGAAGATAATGAACATACGGCTATATGCAAGTGATTTGTCACAGTCAAGAGCAAAGCCTATGTCTGATTTTATAGTTCTAAGCTTCAGTAATTTCAACGAATTAGTAAATTTAACTGATGAAAAAAAAAAGACTTTGCATCATAGTGAACGAATTTGAGAACTATCTATATATATAGTTCCATGCATCCACAAAAAGTGAAACGAAATAGTTATTAGAAAAGCCCAAAAGATAAACCAGCCTAGTTAATATCCTAACACCCATCACGATTAAATTGGCAAGGATATTTACAGCCAAAATGAAATTTTATAATAAAACTATAACAATTAAATTCCAAAAAAATGAATAAATTTTTAAAATTTCATAAATAAATAAACATAAAAGACCAATCAAATATATCCAAATTTAACAAGAGCACACCTAGGATTTTCAACTTTTACATGTATAGGGTTCAAATTTGACATGAAAACATCTAGGATTTTCAAGATTTAGGTGTACAAGGTTTGAATTTAACAAGAACACATCGAGGGTTTCTAAGTTTTACATATCTAGGGTTCAAAATTGACAAGAACATTAAATTTGAAATGGAATACAACACTAGAAACATTATTTACCTGTATTGATCAAATGGTTGCGACAATGGGGAAGTGAGGGTTCTCAGTTAGGGTAAAATTCAATAATAGCAGCACACGCTTTTGGTGGGTGTTCCATATAATTCTTGGTGAGGCCCAAAATCGATAGTGAAATACAAGAGAACGTCGGCAGTGGTTCAGTGCCCATGCAAGGATTTCAGGCAAGAAGGGCTTTGTGAGTGTGAGATTGACGAGAGTGACTGAGCGAGATACAAGAATGAGAGTGCCAACACTTT
Organism: Citrus x clementina; assembly: GCF_000493195.1. Classification (NCBI taxonomy): domain Eukaryota; kingdom Viridiplantae; phylum Streptophyta; class Magnoliopsida; order Sapindales; family Rutaceae; genus Citrus; species Citrus x clementina. Next base: position 17,836,676 of record NW_006262339.1, on the reverse strand, counting down.
GGAAAAAAAAAAACGATGGGTGAAAACTGAAGAGGGTTTTGTTTTTATTTAGTTTCAATCTAAATGGTGTCGTTTCTTATTTTCTCTTTCAATCCGAACGATACCGTTTATTCTTTATTTATTTCAAAAATTTCAGTCAATTTTGTAAAATAAAATCAAAATAAAAAAGCTGCTTGGCGACCAAAATTGTATAACAAACTTGTCATTAATTTTTGATAGACAAATAATTTATCACCAGTCTATCATATATGTTTGATAGATAAAAAAATCTATCATCTGTCTATCATTGTACCTCTTCAGATAAAAAACTGTCACATAGAGGACTGTTATAATAGATCTTTTTTCTTGTAGTGTCGGTTTGTAAGTTTTGCAAAGTTTTGTGCAGTGATGTTGACATTTTTATGAATGGTGGGGTGTGGCATTTGGCTCTGAGTGATGTCCCATTCAATGTTACTTTTCTAAAGGGTTGAAGATGGAGCTGCTGAATAAATGCTTGAAATAATGATTGATTAGTAAAGATTTAGTTAATCAATCTTAATTTGTTTGACAATTGATCTTTTTAAATCAATAATTAAGATAGAGACCAATAATTGTTTAATTAACTTTTTTGTTTACATCAATATGAATTGAATCTTTTCTTAATTGTACATTTAGACTTAAAATTAGGACTAATTAATCCCAAACCATTTCCAATACTCAATCCTATATCCCAGGTATTTAAAATATTTTAGTTAGCAATTTATTCATTATGTATAGGAATATTTTCATTAACATATTTATATATATTTATCTCTTTCTCTCTTGTCTTTTTTCCATGCACAAAAGTTGTTGCCTACTCCACTTATTCTTGATTATATAGCCACGTTTTCAAAACTTAATTTTTTTAACGTAAAATTTCATTTCGCCCCCTTCAAGTTTCTTTTAATTACTTAGCTACCCAAACTTATAAACCTTTGGGCGTGGACCACTCAAATGAGATGGACCTAACAAATCTCCCCTTTCAGATCATATAGCAGGCTCCACCAAGCCCATTTTCTACATACAACGTTTTAGCTTCTCCTTGGGCAATTACTTTGTCATAATGTCTGATCCATTCTCTATTGCGTGAATTTTCTCAAGCTGCATTTATTTCTTCTCAAGCACGCCTCGTATCCAATGATACCTCACATCAATATGCTTAGACTTGGAATGATATGCTGAATTCTTTTCCAAGTGAATGGCACCATGACTGTCGCAGCACACAATATAGTTTTCTTATTTCACACCCAACTCTTGTAGGAAATTCTTCATCCATAAGGTTTCTTTGCAACCTTTAGTGATTGCAATGTACTCTACTTCAGTGGTAGACGAAGAAACACACTGCTAAAGCTTGGACTACCATCAAATTGTTCTCCTTGCAAAGGTGAGCAAATATTTTGATAGGAATTTTTTCGAATCAACATCTCTTGTCATATTTGTCTACATGTCTAACACAGGTTTATCACCACCAAAACATAAACATGTCTTGAAAGTGTCTCTAAGACACCTGAAAATCTACTTTACTGTTATCTAGTGTTCTATACTCGAATTAGAGAGAAAGCGACTGACTACACTAACTGCATGAGCAATATTTGGCCTCATGCAAACCATGGCGTACGTAAAACTGCCAACCACTGAAGCATAAAGAATTCTTCTCATTTCTTGCTTCTCTTTCTCACTTGTAGAATAATGCTTAGAACTAAGCTTGAAATGGCCGACAAATGGAGAATAAACAGATTTTGCCTTGCTCATGTTAAAGAAACGCAATGTTTCTATGTCTCCTTCAGTGGTAGACAAAGAAACACACTGCTAAAGCTTGGACTACCATCAAATTGTTCTCCTTGCAAAGGTGAGCAAATATTTTGATAGGAATTTTTTTGAATCAACATCTCTTGTCATATTTGTCTACATGTGTAACACATGTTTATCACTACTAAAACATAAACATGACTTGGAAGTGTCACTAAGACATCTGAGAATCCACTTTACTGCTATCTAGTGTTCTATACCCAAATTAGAGAGAAAACGACTGACTACACTAACTGCATGAGCAATATCTGGCCTCGTACAAACCATGACGTATGTTGTGCAAATTTTATTGAACTCGCAAGTGCACGAATCTATTGTAGAATAAACTAATGGTGACGAGTGTCGATCCCACGAGGAGGTTGATTTTAATTATATGTAGAATTAATTTTGTATGAAGGGTGGTTAGATTAGTGGTGAAAATGATTTGGATTATTCTAAAATTGGAATTGAAATGGTGAGAATAAATTGAAGAGAATTCTATTGAAATGACGTACTTGGGTATCTGGATCCATATCAACATGCATCATGGGCTAAATATTTCTTATTAATGCCAATTAAATCATGAGAGAGGAATCCACACCTCATGAACCACACTCTAATCAATATGGTGCTAAGGGCTTATCGTGCCAAATAATAATAACCTTGTACTAGGGAGCCGGTGTAACCAGGGCGGTATCTAGACAAGATTATTATTATTTGTCGACGAAAAGTCAAATCATCCACAAAAATTAGAGGGGAAAAGAAAATAAATTTACCAAATAAAGCCCATGACACATGTTGAGACTTCACCTTCAACCTAAGTTTGAAAGAAAATTAGCTACTCATAATTGAACTAGGGGCAAAATGAGAATTTATTAGAATACATAGAAAGTACAAGATGGAGAAGGAATTACAGAAAATGGATCCCAAAAATGGATTCAGAGATATCAAATTAGGGGGGGGAGGCCCCCTTTTTATAGATACATTAAGTAAATCGTGACCATCGAATCAAAAATAGTTTGGACGCTCAGGATTGCGCCACGTCATCAGTCAACAGTACGTGGTTTGACCACGTGGGTGAACAGTAACACGGTTTGACCCGGGTTGAACAGTGACGCGGTTTGGTTGAAAATAATCTTGTGTGATGCATGTACCGTACGCGAGATTTTTGGTCCACTGATATGCTGCCACGTCACCATCAACAGTACATAAGAATTTTAGTCCAACAGGATCGTGACACCTCATCAGTCAATGCCACATCATCGGTCAATGCCACGTTATCGATCCGTCTATGTGAACAGTGTCGTGAACAGTAACGTAGACAGTACCGTACACGTGAATAGTACCGTACATGTGAACAATGCCATTTTTTCTTTTATGCTCCTCCTAAGGTTTTCGACCGTCCTGAGTTCAAAAGTGATGTCCGTTTTGTCGTCTGATCTCTCGTTTATTGTGAAATGACTATGAAGCCCCTAAAATACATAAAATACTTAATTATAATACAACACACATAATTAAATAACAAGAAGTTTAAATACATAAAAGTAAGGGTGTTAGTAAAACTTGAAGTGTAAAATGACGATTTTCTCCTTTATAAATATACATTTTCTAACACTCAACAGCGTACATCAAACTGCCAACTACTGAAGCATAAGGAATTCCTCTCATTTCTTGCTTCTCTTTCTCACTTGTAGAATAATGCTCGGAACTAAGCTTGAAATGGCCGGCAAATGGAGAATAAACAGATTTTACCTTGCTCATGTTAAATTTTTCAAGAACCCTTTCAATATATACTTTTTGAGATAATCATAACTTCCCAAATTTTTTATTGTGGGAAATCTCCATGCCAACAATTTGTTTTGCTGGTCCCAAGTCCTTAATTACAGAAGACTTACTAAGCTCTCTTTTCACATTGTTAATCTTCCTAGCATCCCGCCTATCAATCAACATGTCATCTACATGAAGTAAAAAAAAATGATGCAATCATTATCTCTAAACTTCTTCAAAAAACACAATGGCCACACATAGTCTTGCTCAAATCATGATTCTCTATGAAAAAAATCAAACTTCTTGTACTATTGTCTTGGTGCCTATTCCAGCCCATACAAACTTTTCTTCAACCTGGACACAAGCCCTTCTTTGCCTTTGACACTGAACTCTTCAGGTGGATTCATGTATATTTCCTCTTCTTATTCACCGTGCAAGAAAGTTATTTTTTCATCAGATAGTTTAATCTCCAAATTCAAGCTAGCTACTAATCCCAGAACAACTCAGATAGAAGACACCTTCACCACAAAAGAAAATATTTCTTTAAAATCAACACATTTTTTTCTGACTAAAACCCTTCACAACCAATTTGCCTTATACCGTTATTGTGAGTGATTTTAAGTCTTCAACCTCTAAACCCATTTGTTCTGTAGTGCCCTCTTTACTTTAGGAACTTTACTAAGTCATAAGTGTGGTTCTCATTCAAGGATTTCATCTCATCTTACATGGCTTTAACCCACTCATTTTTATGATGATGAGATATAGATTCTTCAAAACATTCTGCCTCCATCTATAAGCATCACATATTCATGTGGAAGATATCCAGTGGAAGGTCGCCGTTCTTTAGTGGATCTTCTCAATTCTAGCTTAACTAGTGGTACAACACGTGGTTCTAGAGGTTCTTGCTCAACTAGTTCTATGGGACCATCATTATTATCCTCTCCATCTCCCCCATGATCATCATAAATTACAGATGGAGAAACTGAGGTTAGGATAATAGGAATCTCCAGAGAAGATCAAGACGCATCACTCTTCCCCGCATCACCAACAATATGATCTTCAAGAAATACAACATTTCTACTTCTGATCAATTTTCTTGCCACTGGATCCCATGATCTCTACCCAAATTCTAGGGGTGGGCATTTTCGGGTTCGGATCAACCCGATCGGATTTCGGGTTGATCGGATTAGAAAAGAATTCATCCGAACTCAACCCGAAGTTGTAACCCGATCCGACCCGATCCGAATATATTCAATGAGGATTGCTTTAAATTGGAAATAAAATCCAATGAGGATTCGGCCAACCATATGCATAATAAAAAGCCAACCTTTGGCTTTTGATAGAGAATCGGCAGCCACATATAGTCAACAACCGATGGCAAAAAGAAAACAAAAGAGAAGCCGAAAGGAAGTAAAGGAGAGTCAGTGCATGAATTAACTTCCATGACTGGTTTTATCAATTCTCTTATTCTCAATTCAATTATGTTAGGCTAGATTTTCTATTTGGTTGAGGGTAAATTCAAAACCCCGAACATGTCATATGATTAATATTCAATTTCTATCATTCAATTTATTAATTGAGATTGTTTATGTTATATAATTCATATTTATGATTTTATTCTTGTCTTATTTGAGTGGCCAATTAGATAGGACTTGAATAAATTTTATTGTTAGATTAAAATTATTGATCCGTAATTGTCTTGATGCTTTAATCATTAATAGCATGTTGGAATCAGTGATTTCAATTGGAGAACATAACCTAGGTTAAATAATCTGAACTTGTGTGTTTATTGCCTAGATCAACCTAATATATTTCTCTATTTAATGCTTCCATTATCTTAAATTTAAAAAGCTTGTTTTAAATTATTTAAAGGTTAGAGTTAAAGTGAAGAGCTTGTTTTGTCTAACGACACACTAAGGAAATATTGAGACTAACAAAGCTTATTGTTGTCTACGGTTGATAGTTTTAATAGAAACTGATAATAGAATTGAAATATTATGTGCATGTTTGGTGGTGGCGAATGATCCTTTAACTAAAGTTTTCATCATTATTATTTCTTTCTCCTTTAATTAGAGTTTTTATTAAAAAAAAATTGTAGTTCTAATTTCTTTATTTCTAGCTATGTATTTATAAATTCATAAAACCCTTTTTTTAAATTTATAATTGGCATTTTCTTTAGTTACATTAATTTATATTATTATTACTACTATTATTTTATTTTAAATTCTGCTTTAGAGATGATAATAAATACAACTAGCATAGTCTTCGTGGGATCGATCCTTACTCATTTTGTACTAGTTATTTATATTAGTAGTAAGAATTTAAATTTGGTGCACCCTAACGACACCACCAAATTTTTGGCACTGTTGTTGGTGTCTAGTTTGTTATTATCATTCATTTTATATTATTATTATTTTTCTCATTTTATTTATTTATTTTAATTAGTTATTTTTTGTTCTATATTTAGATTCTCATGAATATAAATGACATTTGATTGAAACTCGAACAACTTAGAGCAACTTCATCACATTCAAAAGTCAATTTTGCCATCCACATTCCACTCCCGAAGACAGAGCCAGGCAGCCCAGAACCTGAACCAATGGCTCAGAACATGAACCGAACACTTAAAGAGTTGGCAGCTCCTAACTTGGACCAGCAACCATTGCATTGAGAATCCAAATCCTCACGTAAACTTTGAACTCAAGTTTGGGGTAATTCATTTTCTTCCTACTTATCATGGTCTAGTAGGAGAGGACCAGAGGACCCAAATAAGTACTTGAAGGAGTTCCATGTGGTATGCTCCACAATGAAACCAGCTGGAGTTTCTAAAGAGAAAGTTAAGCTAATGGCTTTCCTATTTTCTTTGGTGGATTCAGCCAAGGAATGACTGTACTATCTTCCCTCCGATACTGTTACTACATGGAATAAGATGGGTCGGCTTTTTTAGAGAAATACTTCCCAGCATCAAAAGCTGGCAGCATTCAGAAAGAAATTTGTGGAATCCAACAATATAATGGAGAGTCACTCTACGACTACTGGGAATGATTCAAAAAGTTGTGCTAGCTACCTCCACCATCAGATAAGTGATCAACTCTTTATTCAATACTTTTAGAGGGTCTACTTCTTATGGATAGAAGTATGATTGATGCCGCTAGTAGAGGAGCACTCGTGGATAAAACACCAGAAGCAGCCTGAAATCTCATTTTTAATGTGGCTGCTAATTCCCAACAGTTCAACACTATGAATGCTTTATTGCCCCCACCTATGCGAGTAAATGAGGTAAGTACTACTTCCCTAGAACAACCAATTTCAAATCTTACTTCTTTGGTGCAACAATTAGCCCTAGGGCAACAGGTGAGATCGTGTGGCGTTTGTTCCATGTTCGGTTGATGAGCATATAATATATACATATTTTATCCCTAATTACATATTTGCTAGTTATTTTTATTTCTTATTTTTAATTAATTGAATTGTTTTGTTGAATAGGGAATTAATTTGAGATTATGGATGAAAAGGGCATAAAAGAGCTTAATTTTGGAAGCGTTAATTAATTAATTTTGGAAGCAATTAGACACACATGCATGTGGAAATCAAGCTAAGGAATCGAACTCAACAAATTCATTCATCATGCACATGCAGACAAAGGAGAGAAAGTGATTTTAGCTTTAAAAGTGCACAGCACGTGAGAAGCAATTGCATGGCATTGTAATATATGGAAAGCAATTTAGAAGGACTCACACTTGGCTTTCATAAGTGGAAACAAGAATCCTAATGTAATTTTAAGTGGTGAGCACGTGAGTGAACTTTGGTTTTTGAGGAGAGCAGCCGCCAGAGAAAGAAAATAAGCAGACATCCGTGAGGCAGTGAAGAAAACCGACAGCATCAACAATTTAATTCTCCATGGCTGGTTTTATTTGCTTTATTGCTCACAATTCAAATATGTCTAGCTAATTTTCTTATACTAACGTTAAAGATGAAATCTTATTCAGTGAAATAATTATCTTTTTATTTAATTAATTCCCTATATATGTTCTTTAATGTTTATGGTTCTTGTTTCACATGATTAGTTGGATGTTATTAAATCTTTTCATTAATTTTGTCATGCAATATTGATTGTTAAAATTAATATTTGAATAAATCTATGCTTGGATCTATAAAATTTATACATGATCATCTTTAATTTTATGTCTTTCATTAAATTGTTTACACAAAGTACTTAGGAAAACTTTGACTCTTTCTTATTCAATATGTTTACATGGGATTCTTAGATATCATACTATTAAGCAGAAAAAGAATCTACACAAGATTAATTTTAATTGGGCTTAATTGTTATATTTATGAGATGACATATATTGATTTCGAGTTGTCACTTTAAATTTGGAAATTAATTAATAATTAGGTAATTACTAGTTGAATAGTGGTGGATTCTTAAGTCTTGGTAATATTTGTCTTATTGAATTCTCCTTTACTTTAATTGTTTTCTTAGTTTAATTAGTTTAATTTCTCTTAAAACTCAATTTGCTCAACAAGGTTAGGATTAATATTGATTTTAGATTTAAATTAGATTTTCAATTTATAACAATCCTTGTGGATTCAACCTCGCTACCACTACTCTATTTCTAGATTCGTGTACTTGCGAGTATATTAAAATTTTTCACAACAGTCATGTGACTGATATGTACCCTACTCTCCAAGAGAGTTTACATGAGCAGACCAACACAGTTGAGGGATTCTTAAGTGAGCCAAGACAAATGTATGATCCCTATTCTAATTTTTACAATAAAATGTAGAAGGATCACCCTAATCTTAGGTATAGGAATCAACAAAAAGGCATTCATAATGTGGCACCATCTCGACCATCGAGCTACCCCCAACAACAACTGCAACAACCTTACCAAGTTCGGCAACTCCACCTCCTCAAAGTCAAGTTACGTCTTTGGATGATCTTGTAAAACCTCTCGCTATTAACTTTATGCAGTTCCAAGAAACTACCCAAACACAGCTCCAACATTTAGAGAATCAAATTGGCCAACTAGCCACATCTATGAGTAGGATAGAAGTTAGAACTTCAGGAAAGTCACCTTCTCTACTATAAATTAATCTGAAGGAGAATGCTAGTGCTATGTCTCTTAAGAGTGGAAAGCAGTTGGAACCATTATTAGCTAAGCCATCAAGGGTCCACAACATCATCACACTCTGAGACCAATCCCCCCCCATGAGGCTCTCCCTTTAATAAGGAAAGACAATTCCCACTCTACATTGCCAAATGACCTATCTGGCCAGGTGAATACCCCCTCACCTCGAATTAAAACCCTTTCCATCCCTCCACCATTTCCTAGCAGGTTTAAACAATCCAAAAAAGAAAAGTAAAAAAGCAGATCCTTGAGACCTTTCGAAAAGTAGAGGTAAATATTCATCTACTTGATGCTATTAAATAGGTGCCGCGTTATGTAAAATATTTTAAGGAATTATGCACCAACAAACGAAACTGAACAGTAACGAAAAGGTAAGTGTAGGGGAGAATATCTCTACTGTACTTCAAAGAAAACTTCCTCTTAAGTGTAAGGATCCAAGTACTTTTACTATCCCCTGCACTACTAGAAATACCAGATTCGAAATATGAATGCTAGATTTAGGGGTCTTAATTAATGTTATGCCATATTCGATTTATAACTCCTTGAATTTAGATGCAATGGAATAAATTGGTACAATTATTCAATTGGCTGATAGATCTAATGCTTACTCGAAGGTGGTTGTGGTAGATGTTCTAGTGCAGGTCAATGAATTGGTCTTTCCAGCTGATTTTTATATCCTTGAAATGGAGGATGAGTCATCGCCCAATCTCACTCCTATACTGTTAGGGCGACCATTCCTTAAGACAGCCCGAACCAAGATTGATATTCATGATGGAACCCTTACAATAGAGTTTGATGGTGAAGTGATATGTTTCAATATCTTTTAGGTAATAAGGTATTCTAGTGATGTACATTCTGTCTTTGCTATAGATGTTATTAAGACCTTGGTGCAGGATTTCCTTAAGTTATCCGGTAACGACAGTTTTGAAATTACCATAAGCAAAAATCTTACGAAAAAGGATTCTATGGAATAGACAAAATTTGATAAAGTTGGATGATGAAGTAGAGGAAACTATGGTGATCTTAGATGGAGCAGCCCTATTGCGTACCAACGAATATAATTTTTTTTACCTCGAATTGCCTTTATTGAACGAGAAACTTTTACCTTCAATCATGTAGGCACCTACCTTAAAACTTAAGCCACTCCCAGAGCACCTGCAATATTTTTATTTGGATGAAAATGAAACACTTCATATCATAATTGCTAAAACCCTCACTCCAGTTCAACAAGAAAAGCTAATTAGGGTGCTTCGGGATCTCAAGACGGCGATTGGCTGGACCATTGCTGAAATTAAGCGAATTAGTCTTTCTATGTGTATGCATCGCATTTCGCCAAAGGAAGGGTCTAAACCAACAAGACATGCACAACGTTGTTTTAATCCACCAATGATGGAAGTTATAAAAAATGAGATATTGAAACTCTTTAATGTGGGGATTATCTATCACATTTCTGATAGTAAATAGGTAAGTCAAGTGCAGGTAGTTTTAAAAACATCGAGCATTATAATGGTCAAGAATGAAGAAAACGAGCTTATGCCAACTAGAGTTCAAACTGGGTGGAGAGTTTACATCGACTATTATAAACTGAATGCAGCCACTTGCAAGGATCATTTTCCTTTGCCATTTATTGATCAAATGTTTGAAAGGTTAAGTGGTCATTCTCATTATTATTTTCTTAATGGTTACTCGGGTTATAATCATATCGTTATCGCTCCAGAAGACTAAGAGAAAATGACATTCACATGCCCCTTCGGCACATTTGCTTACCGATGCATGCCATTTGGTCTCTGTAATGCTCTCATCACTTTCCAAAGGTGTATCATGAGTATTTTTTCTGATTATATGGAGAACATCATTGAGGTATTTATGGATGATTTTACGGTTTATGGTGATTCTTTCGATAGATGTTTAGATAACCTTACACTTGTGCTTAAACGATGCATTGACATTAACCTTATGCTTAATTGGAAAAAATGTCATTTTATGGTTCATCAAGGTATTGGCCTAAGCCATGTTATTTCTAAAAAGGGGATTGAAGTTGATAAATCTAAAATAGATCTTATTCACTCCTTACCACCTCCCACTAGTGTGAGGAAGGTTTGGTCTTTTCTTGCAGGTTTCTATAACAAGTTTATCAAGTACTTCTCTAAGATAGCATTACCCCTATACAACTTACTTCAAAAGGATGCAACTTTTGACTTCAATGAAAAGTGCCAAATAGCCTTTGAGAATTTAAAAGAGGTTTTGACATCAGCCCCTGTGATTCAACTACCGAACTAGGATTTACCATTTTAGATCATGTGCGATGCCAGTAACTATGTCATTGGAGCTGTGATGGGCCAGCAGGTGGGCAAGCTCCCTCATGTCATCTATTATGCCTTCCACACACTGAATGACGTACAACTCAACTACTCCACCACCGAGAAATAACTTTTGGCAGTTATCTTTGCCTTAGAGAAATTTCATTCTTTTTAATTGGATCTAAGGTAATCGTTTACTCTGACAATGCAACTATTAGGTACTTACTTAAAAATATGCTAAGTCGTGTCTTACTCGATGGATACTTCTTCTACAAGAATTAGACTTAGAGATTATAGATAAGACATGTTCTGAAAATTTGGTGGCAGATCATTTGAGTCGACTTACTTATAATGAAAATGCACTTCCAATGCATGCAAACTTTCCAGATAAGTAGTTGTTACAGGTAGGTACAATTAATCCTTGGTATGTAGATATTGTAAATTACTTGGTCACCATGACAATACCGGAAGAGCTAACTCGTGCACAAAAGGCCAAGATCAAGAGTGATGTCAAGTACTATGTGTGGGATGAGCCATACTTGTTGAAGTATTATTCTGATCAAATTATTAGAAGGTGCGTACTCAAAACTGAATTTACTTCTATTCTCACATTTTGTCATACTCTGGCTTGTGGAGGGCATTGTAGACTAAAAAAAACAACCCTTACGGTACTTACGAGCAATTTTTATTGGCCATCACTATTTAAGGATGCATATTTGTTTTGTAAATATTATGATCGTTGTCAAAGAACCAGTAATTTGGGACTTAGAAATCAAATGCCACAATCTCTCATTCTTATAGTTGAGATTTTTTATGTTTAGGGCATCAATTTCATGGGACCATTTCTTCCATCATTTTGTAATCTCTATATTATTCTTGCGGTTGATTATGTTTGAAAATAAGTGTAAGTAAAAGCCACCCGAACTGAAGATTCTAAAGTTATGGTAGATTTTATAAAGTGTAACATCTTTTCAAAGTTTGGAACGTCGAATGCAATTATCAGCAACAGAAGCACTCACTTTTATAACAGGTCAGTAGAAACCCTCTTTAAAAAATACAACATCACTCACAAGGTCTCTACATCTTACCATCCATAAACTAGTGGGCAAGCTGAGGTGTCTAATAGGGAAGTGAAATCAACCCTTGAAAAGACAGTTAATCTGAATAGAAATGACTAAAGCCTGCAGCTTGATGATGCACTTTGGGTATATAGGATCGCATACAAAACTCCTATTGGTATGTCACCTTACAGGTTGGTAAATTGTAAACATTGTCATCTTCCGATGTAACTTAAACATAAAGCATGGTGGGCTGTGAAACAATGTAACATGACACTGGACGCCGCCGGGCAACACAGGAAACTCCAATTACAAGAATTAGAGGAAATTTGAAATAATACATATGAGAATTCATGAATCTATAAGGAAAAGACTAAGACTTTTCATGATAAGCAAACCTTGAGAAAGAACTTTGAAGTTTGACATAAAGTTTTGCTATTTCATTATTGCCTTAAGTTATTTTCAGGTAAGTTACGTTCTTGATGGGTTGGGCCTTTTGTTGTTATTAATGTTTTTCCTCATGGTGCAATTGAGATTAGGAGCTTAAAGACAGGTAAAGAGTTCAAGGTTAATAGTCATAGATTGAAGCCTTACTATGAAAACTTTCAAACACTCAATGTAGAGAAGGCTCAACTTTATGAACCTGCGTACGTTGATGAGTGAAAGATGAGAACCATGTCAGGTTGAGGACAATAAACCAAGGGCTTATTGGGAGGCAACCCAATGGCTAGAGAATATATTTTGAGAGAGCACATCATAACAGATTTGATCTTTCTCCCTCTCATTATCATTTACTTTATCCACTCTATGGTGAATTTTGTTTGTTTCTGTTGTGTGTCTCATCTCATTTCCCCATGTTTAATTCTTTCTTTTGTTAGCTTAGGCTTACATTTAGGATAATGCAAGAATTAAGTGTGGGGGAAGATTTCGAACTTAGTTTTTGTTGCTTTTTCTTTTTCTTTTTCTTAAAAAAAGAAACCAAAGAAACCCAAAAAAAAAAACATTGTTTGTTTTGAATAGTAGCCAATGATAAGAATTTAATTGGCAATGAATATGGTTCTTAGAAAGGGTTGAATATTATCTTAGTTTATACTTGATTCTTGTGTTGATTTCCTCTTAATTGAGATTCTTTAAACCATGAGCACTAATATCAATTCTTTTATAATTTTGACTTAAATTTTGAGATTGACGCAGCCTAAGTTGAGAATTTTAGATTGAGTAAATAAGTGTTTGTCTTTATTCTTATCTCTACAGGCATCATAATAAAAAATAACTACCTATAACCCTTAAGAGTGAAGCTATCCTTGAGTAATTTGGACCTATGTACCACCAGTATATAGAGGATAATCTAACATGAGAAGAAACTACCTTAAGGGGTAGAGTGAAAGCTCCTGACTATGGACATAAAAAAAAAAATGCACACAAATGCCTGTGAGAGTGAAAAACAATTGGTGATCAAGATGATAAAATTAGTTTGACCTACTCTTTTCTTTGTTTAAGGCAATGGATGTTAATATTAAAGATTTTGGGAATGGATTTTGATTGAATTGATTCACACACACACACTATGAGAATCAAAAGAAAGATGGGATTGACTATTGAATTAAAGTTGGAACTTCGATAATATTTAAAAATTTCTTTGAGCTATATGACTTATGTAATCTTTGAAGCTAATTTTATTTTAAAGTCTCTTGATTTTTTTATGCTATTAAAAAAAATTGAAATGATGTTTGTGGGTCATTGCTGAAACCCTCACGAGAATATAACTCGTCCACTAGGGCTGCCTAGTGGTTTAAAGGCTTGTTGCATACGCTAAATGTAATTGTGATTTCCTAAGAAAGTGGACCACTTTAGATTTGCTTTTTATTTTATTTTTGTTCTAAGTTTGCTCGAGGACAAGCAAAGGGTAAGTGTGGGGGAATTTGATAAGTGCATATTTTCCATATATTTTGCTATTAATTTCTCCATCTTTTTTTTCTTTTGGTCTTAAATATTCTAATTATTTTAGTTAATTTTTAATTTAGTAAATTATATTCTATTGTGTTAATTTTTATCTTAGTTTTTTTTATTTTGTTATTTTAGGTATATTCTAGAATTAAAGAGAAATTTAATTGGAGCATTTAAGAAAAAATATGCTTAAAGGAATTAGAAAATGAAATAACAGAAGATTTTGGAAGCCAATTAATTAATTGACACACATTTAGAAGCATATGGGATTTCATAGAGATTAATAAAGATTTTGGGAACAAGCATGCATAAAATGGAAAACTTGTTTAATATGCATGGCTTCATAAGTTGCATGCAATATTCACGTTACGAATTCAAAAAGATTTCATGCATAAGTCTTGCCTAAACTAAATTGCATGTGCATGGCAATATATATGGAAGGCAAATTGAAGAAAAAGGAAATTGTCAAAGTGGGCGGCATGTTCACGGCTATTAAAGGAAGCAAATCAATTGCTTCAAATTGGAAGTAAAATCCAATGAGGATTCGACCAACCACATGCATAATAAAAAGCCAGCCTTTGGCTTTTGATAGAGAATCGGCAGCCACACATACTCAACAACTGGCGGCAAGAAGACAAGAAAAGAGAAGCCGGAAGGAAGTAAAGCAGAGTCAGCGCATGAATTAATTTCCATGACTGGTTTTATCAATTCTCTTATTCCTAATTCAATTATATTAGGCTAGATTTTCTATTTGGTTGAGGGTGAATTCCAAACTCCAAACATGTCATATGGTTAATATTCAATTTCTATCACTCAATTTATTTAATTGAGATTATTTATGTTCTTCTTTAATTAATGTTTATGATTTTATTCTTGTCTTATTTGAGTGGCCAATTAGATAGGACTTGAGTAAATTCTATTGGTAGATTAAAATTCTTGATCCATAATTGTCTTGATATTTTAATCATTAATAGCATGTTGGAATCAGCGATTTCAATTGGAGAAAATAACTTACGTTAAATAATCCGAGCTTGTATGTTTATTACCTAGATCAACCTAATACATTTCTCTACTTAATCTTTCATTATCTTAAATTTAAAGAGTTTTTTTTAAAATTATTTAATGCTTAGAGATTAGGTGAAGAGCTTGTTTTGTCTAACAACACACTAGAAAAGATTGAGACTAACAGAGCTTATTGTTGTCTACGGTTGATAGTTTCAATAAAAATTGATGATAGAATTGATATATTATGTGTATGTTTGGTGGTGGCGAATGATCTTTTAACCAAAGTTTTCATCATTATTATTTCTTTCTCTTTTAATTAAAGTTTTTTTATTAAATTATTGTTTTTTTTGTAGTTTTAATTTCTTTATTTCTTACTATTCATTTATAAATTCATAAAATCCCTTTTTTATTTATAATTGACATTTTCTTTAGTTACATTAATTTGTATTATCATTACTACTATTATTTTATTTTAAATCCTGCTTTAGAGATAATAATAAATACAACTAGCATAGTTTTCGTGGGATCAATCCTTACTTGCTATGTACTAGCTATTTATATTAGTAGTAAGATTTTAAATTTGGTGCACCTTAACAATACTAACAATTAGGTCGACCATTTTTAGTTACTGTTAATGCCTTGATTAATTGCAAGAATGGAACAATAAATTTATCTTTCGGCAACATGACATTGGAACTCAATGTGTTCAACATGTGTAAACAACCTCACAATAAAGAACATGATGATAGTGAGAATGAGGAGATTGATCTCATTAAGCCAATCATTGAAGAACGCATTCAGGATGAGAATTTTACAAATTCTGTGGAAATTTGTTTTGCCAATTCTTTTGAATTAAGTAAGGAATTAGATTGTGATACTGCTAACATATGTTATATACTTGATTCTATGCAGGTACCCACAGGTGATAATAACCAATCAAACTTTGAAGATACGGTACAACTTAAAGAACCAAACGAAGAGGAAGCTCCAGAGCTTGAATTAAACCCTTACCAGAAGAATTGAAGTATGCCTATCTTGGAGAACAGCAGACTTATCCGGTAAGTTCTTCCTAACTCACAATTGATCAAGAAGGTAAGTTATTGGTTGTACTAAAAAGCTATAAAACTGCTTTTGGTTGGACCTTAAAAGACATAAAAAACATTAATCATTTAATCTGTACACACCGAATACACTTAGAAGAAAATGTCAAAACAACCCGTCAACCACAAAGAAAACTAAACCCTCATATGAAAGAAGTGATAAAGAATGAGGTTTTTAAACTACTAGATGTAGAAATTATCTACCATATCTCTGATAGTAAATGGGTAAGCCCAACACAAGTAGTACCAAAGAAATCTGGGATAATTGTTGTACAAAATAAAAAAGTTGAACCAATCCCAACGTGAATTCTATCTAGTTAGCACATGTGTATTGATTACAGAAAATTAAATGATGCCACTAGAAAAGACAATTTTCCCCTTCCATTTATAGACCAAATCCTCGAGAAAGTAGTTGGACACCCCCTACTACTACTTTCTTGATGGTTACTCTGGCTATTATCAAATTTCTATAGCCTTAGAAGACCAAGAAAAGATCACATTTACATGCCCATTTGGAATATTTTCATTTAGGAGAATGCCTTTTGGACTTGGTAATGCTCCTGCAATATTTCAAAGATGGATACTAAACATTTTTGGTGACATGGTTGAAATTGTCTAGAGGTCTTTATGGATGATTAATTGTATTTGGTAATTCTTTTGATACATGTCTTGATAATGTAGAAAGAGTTTTGGAAAGGCGCCAAGAAAAATCACTAGTTTTAAATTGGGAAAAATGTTATTTCATGACCACTTTTGGAATTATCTTGAGCCATGTCAATCTTCAGAAAGGGAATTAAAGTTGACCAAGGCTAAAGGTTAAAATCATCTCAAAATTTACCCTTCTTGACAAAGCTAAAGTTAAAATCATCTCAAAATTACCCTCATCAAAAACAATTAGAGAAGTCCATTCATTTTTAGGACATGCAGGATTTTATAGGAGGTTTATAGAAGACTTTAGTGTCATATCTAGACCACTTTATAACCTTCTAATAAAAGACACACCTTTTGAATGGACTAAAGATTGTCAATCAGCTCTAATAATACAACCCCTTGATTGTTCTTTTCCTTTTGAGCTAATGTGTGATACTAGTGATTATGCCGTTGGTGTTGTTCTAGGCCAAATAAGGAAAGGTAAGTCTTTTGTCATCTATTATGTAAGTAGAACTTTGAATAATGCTCAAATGAATTACACTACAACTGAAAAAAGAACTACTTGCTATAATATTTGCATTAGATAATTTTTCTTCATATTTAATTGGTCCATCTACTATTGTTTATTCTAATCATGCTGCTATGAGATATTTAATGTTGAAACAGAATACCAAACCAAGGTTGATACGATGGATTTTGCTACTTCAAGAATTTAATTTGACAATCTAGGACAAAAAAGGCACTGAAAATGTTGTTGCAGATCATCTTTCAAGATTTACAAATGCGTCTTCAATTGAACAACACCCATCAATGATTATTTCCCAGAATGAATTTTAGTTTTTTATAAACGAGAAGATACCTTGGTGTGCTAATATTGTTAATTCTACAATAGGGAT
>NW_006262339.1:17717527-17818911 GCF_000493195.1 Citrus x clementina | reverse complement strand
AACAGAAGTGAAATTTTTACTAGGATGATCCATACCTATTCAAGTACTATTCTAATCAAATTTTTTGAAGATGTGTACCACACGATGAGGTAAGTAGAGTCATTCAATTCTGTAATTCTGAAGCATGTGGTGACTAATTTTCTTCAAAAACGACAGCTGCAAAAATATTGCAGTTTAGATTTTATTGGCCTACATTATTCAAAGATTCACATGTATTCTGCAAAGTGTGTAATAATTGTCAAATTGTAAAGTCTATTTAAAAGCGAAACATGATGTCTTTCAACCCCATTCTTGTCATTGAAATATTTGATTGTTGGAGAATTAATTTTATGTGCCCTTTTTCCATCATCATTCGGATTTGTATACATTTTGGTTGTTGTTGATTATGTTTCAAAATGGATCGAGGCGATTCTTTGTGAGCACAATGATCACAAGACTGTCATATGATTTTTAAAATAAAATCTTTTAAATAGATTTGGAAAACCTCAAGTCATTATTAGTGATGGAGGTAAGCATTTTGGTAACAAGTCATTTCAGTCCTTAATGAAGAAATATGGAATTAAACATAAAGTTGATACCCCTTATCACCATCAAACAAGTGGTCAAGTTGAATTAGCAATTAGGGATATAAAACAAATTTTAGAAAAGAAAGTTAATCCAAACCGTAAAGATTGATCTCTTTGACTAACTAGTGCACTTTGGACATATCGTACTGCTTTTAAAAACATCTTTAGGAATGTTACCCTATCGGTTTGTTTATGGAAAACCTTGCTACTTACTGGTTGAACTTAAACATAAATCATTTTGGGGCATTAAAGCTTTTGACTCAAATCTTGATAATGTTTGTAATGTACGTAATTTGCAATTAAATGACCTTGAGGAATTAAGGAATGATGCATATGAGAATTTCAGGATTATTAAGGAAAGAACCAATTTTTTTCATGATAAAAGAATTTTTCGAAAAATATTTGAGATTTGTCAAAAAGCCTTACTTTATAATTCTTGTCTTCATTTGTTTTCAGGAGAAGTTAAAGTCAAAGTGGAATAGTCCATTTGTTGTAAAAAATATATACCCATATGGGGCCATAAAAATTGAGAATCCAAAAGATGGTATCACATTTAAACTTAATGGTCAAAAATTGAAGGGAATTTATCATTTTACTACCAAAGTTTTACTGACATATCATGTCAGTACCAAGGTTTACCGAAAAGTGTATTTTACTATCAAAGTTTTGCGTCGTAATCAATTCACTACCATTCCATTAAAAAAAAAGTTAATATTTAACGGAAATTGAGTTAAAAGTCAATTTTACCCCCAAGAGTTTGGTAGTAAAATGATAATTCCCTTAAAAATTTAGTAGTAAAATGATAATTCCCCCAAAAACTAGGTATTAAAATAATAATTTATCTATCAAATTAACAAACAATATTACTCTTACAGCTGGAAAATCTTTGATGCCCTTATGACATCAGCAAATTTTTAACGTTGTTAACGGAATAGTAGTGAATTCATAACGGCGCAAAACTTTAGTAGTAAAATATACTTTTCAACAAGCCTTGTTACTGACATATCATGTCAGTAAAACTTTGGCAGTAAAATGATAATATCCCAAAATTGAAACCATATCTAGAATATCAACCACGTGAAGCAAACACCGAAATCAATTTGAGTGACCAATCAAATCTTAATTAAGCCTTTTGTTTGATTTATTTATTTATTTATTTGTCATTTTGGTTTACTGTTATTCTACCGTGTGGATTATTTGATTTTTTTATTTCTTGAGTGGAGTGTATTATGTTGTTTTTAAATGTGTTTATTTGACAGTTGTGTTTCATTTTACCATTTTTAATATTTGTTATGTGCACCTCCATGAGAAGGATCCTTTTCAAACATCTTAGAGAACTCTTACATGTAAAATTTCACCTAAGAAGCTTGCTCCAAGTTTGTAAATCACATTCTGTTTAGGATCTACAACTACCAGAGCTAGTATCGCACGTTGAAAATCTAGAAAGACAACTCAGAGAAATATAGGATGGTATTTATGAACTCCAATTAGAACTTGAAGTAAATTTGATAAAAGGGCAAATGTGAGTTACATGTTTGTTTATTTCATTGTGTTTGTATTTTGTTGTTCCTCTTCACTTTTGATTTAATTTTACAGAATTGATTCGTTTCTTTGATATGTTTTTATTTATTTTCTCATATAAATGGTGAATAACGGTACTCCGTGACTTTTTAAGTCGGTATTTTTAGTCTTCCACAATAACTGAAACCCTAAAATCAAGTATAGAAGAAATATGACATAAATTTCACAAGCATTTTCCTTCTCTCACTCAAAATGCTCTTAAGAAGATTTACAAAACTTGTTGTGAACGATTGCGTTTGTTAATGATTAATGGGATTTCTACTGACAATCGTTGGTTAATTAAAGCAAAAATCCAATTGGCAGGTGAGTTTTCGGATCCATTTTTTTCCTACATGCTTGATTTTGATAAAAGCACATTTGTTCAAAAAAGAAGAGCCAAGCGGCTTGGCTCTAAATGTCCTAATTGTGTAAGACTTGCTTACACAAACCACGTTGTAAAAATTTAGGAAAGGTTTCTGTAAATCGTGAAGATAAAATCAAATTCGTTAAGGATGGCATAAGTAAAGAACTGTTAGATGATATCTTATGATCTCTTGAAACGCATCTGAGTAAATATGTGCAACATGAAATTCATAATTTATGGAAGCTATTTCAAAATGATAGTGCACAGTTTAGTCTTGGGAATCTGACTCTAAAAGAGCATGTGTGCCAGTTTATAAGAAAACTGAATATTAAGCATATCATCAACCCAAAGAGGGCGTTCAAGTCGGTATTAGACGTAAGATCAGAGGAAGATGTGAGCCATAATCACAGCTACTAGTAAATATTATTTTATTTTATTGTTATTTTATCTTTTGCATTATTATTATTTGTGTGATTGTATATCTAGTCATTATTTTCTTTTTCTTTTTACTATTTGATTTTTCTTTTAATCACTTGCTTTAAGTTTCTGCAATTAGTACCAACTTCTTTACTAATTTTTTTTTGTGTTTGTTTAACTTCAAAAAAATACAAAAAAAAATGTCTTTCTTTTTCGATGTGATCTTTAAACATTGGATAACATGATGATTTTTAAATTTTGGTATTTATATTATCTTTAACTTTTAGTTATGTTACACCATGTTTTCCCTTTTACATGTTGAAATGCAAATTGAGAAATTTGATGAGTGAAATTGATTAAGTCATTTGGAGGAATGTACATATCATGAAAAGTTCAAGCGAGTTTTTGAGTCTATTATTCTTATAGAGTAACCTTATTTGCCTATACAGCTTCACAATTTATTGTACGAGATCTCTATATTTTCCTCGAAGTCGAAAAAAAGATTAGAAAAAAAAAATTTGCAGCCGCATCTGAAAGTCCAGTAAACTAATAGATATGAAAGATTATTTAGAGCCCAAAAAGAATTGATAACATATCATCTTGTCTAATTTCAATGTGGAGTATCACTTTATATTTTATGTTTTCCACCACCCAATTAAATTTGAAAATATGGATGATTATGTATTTCCAATAATGGTGCTATGAAAAAAAATGATAGGCATATATATAAATAAATAAAGAAATGAAATGAAAAAAACAAAAAACAAAAAAAGGGAAAGAAAAGAAAAAAATTCCAAGCAAAAAGGCACATTGTAATCTCTAAAAAGTCCCTTATTTTTCAAACATATATTATTTTCCTATTATCCTTTTTTGTTAGCCATGACCCTAGCTTACATTACGTCCTAAAGAAAGTCCTTCTTGATTTTAGGAAACTATAGTCTGAAGTAAAAGGTAGTAATATGGACTAAAAGATATGGTGATGCATAAAAATAAAAATAAATTAGTTTGGCTAATAATTTCACCGAGCTGATATCATTTTATTTTTTTAAGTTGTGGGCATTATTCCTTCATCTTAGTGAGAATGTGTGATATTGTTTTACTATTCTATCAATCTACCACTTCTAGAGTGACAAATTTCTAGGGTTTATTTTCTTTTAAGAGAGTCACTCTTAACCGTGAGGTTTTGGGGTTTGACATATCATTCTTAAAAGTGGCTTGATTAATGTAGTTTGATAATTGATTATTTTACATGATTTTACTTAACTAATTTGTGTGGGTGTGATTTTCTTTAGGCTGAAAATAATCCGTATACTTTTATTTGATTGTTGTCATTAATCTAATGAAAGGAGTAAACACAAAAAAATATTTCAATTTGGGTTTAAAATTTTGCTAACTTTTATCACTTAAATTACTAAGGTCTACCAATAAGCTGGTTGTGGGGTGTGATTAATACTAAAAAGTGTACATGTAATAAGGATAAAATTATTAGTTTTTCACTTAAAGTATTGATTAATGCGCTCATAACTTATAAATTATATGAATGCTCCCCTAATAAATTTTTATGTTAAATTAATTTACAGTATGTTAATTTTTATCTTGTAAATATTTTTCAAGAATAAAGATAGAATTGGAATTAAAAATGGGAACAAAAAATAACTACTGAACAAATTTGGAATTTATCCTTGAGGAGATGTAATTAATAAATATTTAAAAATAAATAAATAAATAAATAATAAAAGGTGAGCAACCATGCTTTGGTTGCTCGTGTCAGGTGGCAATCTTGCTCTGTGTGTGTGTGTGTGTGTGTGTGTGTGTGTGTGTGTGTGTGTGTGTGTGTGTGTGTGTGTGTGTGTGTGTGTGTGTGTGTGTGTGTGTGTGTGTGTGTGTGTGTGTGTGTGTGTGTGTGTGTGTGTGTGTGTGTGTGTGTGTGTGTGTGTGTGTGTGTGTGTGTGTGTGTGTGTGTGTGTGTGTGTGTGTGTGTGTGTGTGTGTGTGTGTGTGTGTGTGTGTGTTATAAAAATAACATACGCAGAGAGGGGAGCGGTAGAAAAGGAGAAATGAGGGAGTGAAGCTGAGAAATTTCTTTCTTTCTTTCTTTTCTTATTTTTCTGGTGTAATCAGCTTCCTTATAATATATTTCAAAAGTGTTTTGTTTTCTTTCAATATGAGTATCTAATTTTACTAAGCTGAGGTGAAGGGTGAAGTTTAAGGTTTCATATTATTAAATTAAAACTTTCTAAAGTGAGCTTTAAATTTATTTTATTATTTTTTAGTTATTTTTATGTTATGTTAATTTATAGATTTCCTTGGTTTTATATGATATTTTGACATAATGTTGACACTTCAATATAGTTATAGCATATTAGGTACTTGATTCCATATTTATTTACACACATAATTAGTTAAGAATTAAATGATATAATAAGTAACTGGTAAAAGTGAGGCAAAATATACAATGAGAAAGTATTAAAATTATAGTTTGAATAATGAAAATAGATCGCATAACCTTAGCATATTTATAAATTGATTCTTACTAATTTCTTTTCTCGCATTAAATTTTCTTACTTTAATAAATTTACTATTAGATTTTAAATTTCTTGTGGTTCGACCCTAAACTCACCGGATTATATTATTACTAGACACTCTTATATTTTAGAGTAATAACACTTTTGAGTCATGTCAGCTCCTCCATCTCAACCACAAAAGTAATAAAAAAACACAAAACCTGAAACTCTGATGCCACTTTATTAGGAAAAGAACTCACACAAGCAACTGCAAATTAAGCCAAAACAAAATTTTTCACTATTTGTGTGATTAAAATAGGATGTGTGCCGTAAATAAATAGATAGAAAAATAAACCAACAAATCAACCACAAGTGACATAGATTTTCACGTGGAAAACTCAAAATAGGAAAAATCACAGAACTGTAATTCAATATAATCTTCCACTATATTAATGAAATTACAGCACAAAATCTTCTTTTGATAATACTATAGGCTAACAACATCAAGAATCTCAATATTCTTGGCTTATAGTAATAATTTAATGTTTATCTCTCTCACAAGTGGGTATCTCAAATAATAGTCAACGAGAGGATAAAATAAAAATTAAGACTAATAGAATTGTAGAAGGTGATGTCAGGAACTAACTCTTCAAATTTGAGAGAAAATTGAGTTAAAGGCCCCTTTTGGGATTGAGGTTGAAACTCAATAAGCTGCTTATTTTATAATTTTTTTATAAAAATAATGTTTTGTAAATTTTGTAAAAGCAACTTATTTTATAATTTTTTTCATTTCGTCAACAGGTTTTAAAAGCAGATTGAGGGTTGCTTTTCATAAGCAGCTTATTCAATAAGTTACTACGCCTTTTTAAAATACATATTATAACCTTAGTATTTTGACAAAAAGACAATTATATCTTATTTATCCATAAACCCTAATATATAAATCATTAGATATTATATTACTACCACAATTTTATTGTAAAAAATTTATTGTGAATGTAATACATATTACTTTTTATTTTATTTAGATTATATAAAAGAATAAATTTTTATCATATTTTATGTAATAGATTATGAAGTTCTTTAGATTTTTTTTTTAATTGAGTTTTTTTAATTAATTTTACATATTTAAGAAAAAAATATGTCTAAACAATGTATTAAACATAAAATAAAAAAAATTAAAACGTATGTACATTTTAGTTATTATATAATAAAACAACACTTTTGTAATAAGATTTAACAAATGCATGTACTCTACTTTTCAAACTCACAACAACCGCAATAACACAGTTTACCAACTACTAAGTTATTTTTTTAATCAGCAGCTTATTTTATCAGCAGAGGACAAGCAGCTTATTTCATTAGCCTCCGCAATCCCAAACTGGCCCAAAATCAACTTCCGATTATTCAATCAAAAATTAAAAATCTTACTCTCAATTCTAGGAAAAAAAAATGTCACTGTTCTCTTTTTTTTTCTCTCGTCTTTTCTTCTTTTTAATCTACAGCCACCGCTTGCTTTTCTTTTCTTTTATACAGCCACGTGAATGACAAAACCTATTTCAAAGGCAGATTTCATTAAACACCATGTTGTTTTATTTAATTACTTAGCTAACCAAATATATAAAACTTTGGGCTTGGCCCACCGAAATGAGATGGACCCAATAATTCTGTAGTGAAAATTTTAAAGTTAGCCCTAATTAATTTAAGTTATTTTACAAACTGTAAAAATAAAAAATCATTAACATGAAATATTTTGTACGTTTTATGATAATATTATCCTTAATAAATTGAATTAATTACCTAATTTATATATTTTTTATTCTTTTATATTTTCATATTCTCTTGGCTTCAAAATTGAAAAATGTAAACAAATTAGGAATATGGTATTTGAAGGTTTTGTGAAACTTATTTTATATGTTATCAATGAGAGAATATATTGTATTATGTAAGAAGTAAAATTAATAAATAATGCATGATATGGTGAAAATGGAATAAAATGAAAATTTTATAAGAAAGTCCAGTATACAATAGCTTATGTTTATGCCAAAATTCTAAATTAAAATAATTAGGTAATAGCTTAATTTATCAACTAAAATATTGCCGTATCACATACACAAAGAATATTTTAATTTAATATATATTTATAACTTGTAAAATAAGTTAAATCGATTACAGGTAATATAGATTTTTTTAATTAAAAGTTAATATATTATACTAATTTCTATTAGTTTAATTGGTTAAGTGTGGCATAAGATAAAAAAAAGTAGAGATGGTCAGGCCCATGCGTGCTCGTGCTTATTTCGTATCGTGCCTACTATGTGCTTCATGCCGTGCCTAATTTTTTTTTTTTTTTGCTTAGGCTCATGTCGGCCCACATGTCGTGCCCATTCATGCCTTGCTGCGGGCCGTGTCATATCATACCAAAGAAAAAAAGCCTAATAAATTGTCGCACGTACTTTGTTCAAGCCTATATACATTTTTTAGTCTACTTGCCTTTATTCAAATTTAATAGAATTAAAAATTCAAAATTCGAGTCCATATTCAATAATAATAAACTAATAAAAGTAAGAAAATGTAATATTAATTACTAAATTTGACCTTATGACATTAGAATTCTTTTTTAATACTTAACAACAACAATAAAAATAAATTTTTTCTTAATAGTTAACTTATGTTGGAACTTTTATGTTCTTGATGTACTTTATTAAAAACTTAAGGGTTTTCATGACCATTCCCTAAACTTTGGGGAGTATAAATGTCCTTTTTATGAAAATTTATTAATTTTAAACTAAGAGCTTTTTAGAAAATAAAAAAGTTAACTAAGATCACAAAAAATAAAAAAAATTTTAAAAAAAACTTTTTTTACCATCGTGCACCTTAGATGATGGTTATGTGTCCGTCGTTAAAGCTTGTGTCAAAAAATTTCGAATAATAGTTTATATATGTCATGGACTTTATGATGTATTATGTGCCACCAATTTGTTATTTTCATATGACAATTGTCTATCATAATATTGTCCATCCATGAATAATATATGTTATATAAAATTAAATATTTAATTGTAATTAATATTAAATAATTTAAAGTGATAGATTTTTAATTTGGCAGAAATTTATGAAATTATTTTGGTCGGAATTCAAATTAATGTCGAAAGTATTAGATAGGCTACGGTGAAAGAGAAAAAAGTTCTTAATTAAAGTCTGACTATGTTAGAACTACTCTATAGTGGAGCACTGCTGATAATCATACGATAATAAAAATAAATATTAAATCTGCATTTATTTCTATAATTTAACAGTTATCATCAATGCTCCATAGCAGAGCAACTCCACTATAACCACTGCCTTTTAATTATCATAACTTTTTTAGTTAGAGATTTTAATTACTATACAACCTCCTTTTTCATTTACCATGACATGGTATTGAGCTCAAAGTTTTTAATTATGCTCAATAAACCTTTGGATTATATTATAATTATATAGTTGTTCAGATTCTCAATAAAATCATTACGGCTAGTATTCCTTCCTTTTTATTTTTATTTTTATTTTTCTTTTTAATTTTTCTTCAACTTCTCAAGTCTTTTTTTTAACCATTTAATTGGATTTTTTTAGATTGTCAAATCTTGTTTATTCAAGATTCAAATGAGTTATTTCAGAATAACCAGGGTCGCCTTTTTGTTTTTGCTGATCCAAGAGCAAATTAGAAAAATTAAAATAAAAAAATTCATTTCTTTATTTAGAATTTAAGATTGCAGTAAAATGGTAATAAGAAAAATAATAATTAAGTACATTGTAAATGAAAAATGAAATATAATGATTAGACAATTTGTATGCAGAAAAAATTAGATAAATGAATACTCTATAAATTGATAATCTTGATTAAAAAATAATTTTTGTTAGTCTTTACTTAGAGCAAGGTGCTAAATTAATAATTCACAAACTAATATAAAAAAATTCCTTTAATTTAATATAGGACACTTACTAAATAAATTAATTAATAATTTACTAATATGTGCTAAGGCTGATCGCAAACAACAATTTAACATTTATGAATTATGTATAATATATACATTTATACAAGTATGAAAAATTCTTATTTAAAATTAATAGATTCTGGCAATAATAGAAAATTGATCAATATTTACGTGCCCATAATAGAAAGATTATATACTATATTTTAAGGTTGACCAAATCCTTTTATTGTAGCATAAATGGCTACATAATTCACTGAATCACTTGTTATTTCATAGAATATTATCATAAACTAATAATTTATTAGTTTACGGACTGATTGATATTCACTTAGCTAATACTTTTTTTTTTGTCACTGTATTTTCTAATTAAAAGTAAAAGTGAAAAAAGAATAAAAAAGAGAGAAAGAGAAGGAAAAAATAATGTTTAGTACAAATGATAAATATGTCAATTTCAAGAAGAGCTTTAAAATTTAAATAGTGACAATGATGGTATTTTATATTGTTATACTTCAGAAATTTTGACAAGAATATTCCTTTAATGGAGAACTTTTGATTGAGGTCAGGGTGTCCTGTTTCAATTTTTTTTTTAAATATAAATTCAGGTCATCTATTCCAAACATTTCATTCGACTACAATGAATGTTTTTATTTTCTCTCTTTCAAATATTAGAATATTTTTCACTTTCATTTACAACAAAATATTATTTTATAACAATTTCATTTAATTTAATCGAATTTAAGAATATACTTTTCAAATTTCTTGAGAGCAAATTAAAGCAGACCATTTTAACATTTGACTTCCCTGAAAAAATTCAGACAATATATCCTGAATAGAGTAGCATTGCTGTATACTTATATGTTGAAACTAGAGGTATAATCTGTATTGGCCAACTTGAAATTAGGTTTAATTAAATACATCACAGTTGAGGGGGTAATATGAGTGATTTTTCTTTATTAAAAAAAATAAATAAAGCCAATAAATAACGACAATTTAAAAGGAAAAAAAAAAAGACAAAAGACTGTAGAGCTCATGCTTACAGCAAAATACAACAACACACGATCAAAACCCAAGAGCCCAACTGATTATTTTATACTAATATTTATTTATTTATTTATTTTTGTCTAATATTATATTATATTTAATATTAAAACTGAAGTGTTGTTGACTCATACTCAATAATAGTTATCTTCTTCTTTCTCAGCACAGACTAACCCCTTGCATGCATGCTCTCCATTTGTTGCCAAAATTTCGAAAAAATATTTTTATTTCTTTTTACCTCAGTAACTTAAACTCTCCACTTGAGAAAATCAAAATCAAATCAACCTCATTCCATTCACTAGATATTTTATTCAGATAAAATTTGAGACCAAGACCAACTGCTTTACTTGATCAGTTGATTGCCAGCCACACTGAAGAACCCAGCTATGGTTTGTTCCTTTTTCTATTTTTTAAAATTTATTTGAACTTTTTCTTTTCTGGGTTGCTGCTGCTTTTTTAGATTGAAATATTTATTATTATTATTATTATTATTATTATTATTATTATTATTTTGTTTTCTCTATTTGTGACTTTCTGTAATCTTTTTCTCTTTTTACTATATTTATATTCATATTTTGGAGCATGATTTTTTATTTTATTTATTTTTGCGCCTGATATCTAAAATAGGGAAATTCACAGGTAAATTTAGCTGCGGATTAGTTGTGATTATAATCTTTGAACCTCACACCTAAATTTGGGGAACCCCTTTTGTATTTGACTGATGTTGATGACTATTTGTGGGCTTTACTAAAAATTAGTATTCATTTCCAAATCAATCAACGCAGTAAAATGAAAAGAGAGGAAATTGTTTAGTCTCTTTTCATTTATTGCAAAGATGCAAATACAGCTCTGAGTTTTTTTTTTTCCTTTTTTTTTAATTTATTATTATTATTATTGAATGGATTTCTTTTAACAGGTTGTAAATTTTCCTGGTGAGTTTGTTGATTTTTTTACTCTTTTTGAATTTGGTAGAAATATAATTTATTGTGGTATGTTTTCTGGATATCGTTCATTTATTGCTAATGTCCTTGTTTCTGCATTTGATTTCAATTTTTTATTGTACCCTTTGGTGGTTTATACTGCTCAATTCAAATGAATGGAAAACATAAACATGTTATTTGAAATTGATTCTAGGTAGTGTTGTTATTCTTGCTATTAATTCATTATTATCTGTTAATTTGAATTGAACGTAGTTGAAGAAGTCGGCAAGAATATTCGTGTCATCTAATGACTTAGTTTTAGTTTGAGTACAGCTGATATTATGTTGACATTCTATCAGGAATGCTATTGTTGATTCTGTCTCATGCCGTACTTTGAATTGTTTGGTTTCAGTGAATGATTGATTTTTTTTCCCCTATTATTGTGATAATTTATTTTTTGTTGTGGAGATTTTTCTTTACTTGTTTGATAACATCATGTTTCCTTATCATTTTTTCATTTTCAAACTGACCGGAATTTTTCTTTCTTTCTTATTTTCCTGGTGTTCCCAAATTGTTATTGGTTGTCGTTTTTGGAATTATTTTTTAATGCAATCAGTCTTCTTTCTTTTGGTTTGAGTTGTGTCGTAAGTTTTGTCACATATTTATCATTTCAGTATAAGGTAACTGTGTAAGGTGAATGTTTTCCTGTAGTCTATCATGTAATCTGAATTCTTCTGTAAAATTTGTCATTTATATGTAATCAGTTGATGTCACTTGGACATAGTTATAACTGTCTTCGTTTTGGTACATTTTCTTGTGAACAACTCATTTAACTGGTAAAACCTCTTCGGTGGTACAAGAGGTCTAGAGTTTGAACCCTGCTAACATGGGTGGGAAGGGGATTTAGTTTCTAGTCTAGCAAAGTTGCAATGCTTAAAAAAGATATTATTTATTTATTTATTTGGTACAATCAATTGACTTTCTAGTTTTCACAGTATATGAGAATGTCAAATGTATCTTCAGTATTGTTTGTGATCAACAGTGATACGTGCACAAAAAATAGCACAAACATAGTGCACTATCACTAGAAGACAAAAGTGTTTAACTATAGGGGGGAAATATTCACTACAAGACAATAATTTTTCTTGTCTTTTGTGCCTTTAGAATTAAATTTTTGGTACGTAAAGCATTATTCGTTCATGCATCTCTATGTCTTCTAATTAATTCACTTGCAAAAGCATTGAGTGTTAACATGGCTTTGTTAAATCTCTAGATTTGGCTAATTGGTTTTGCTACAGTGGTTTTGTGACGGTGCCAATGTTGTGTATTCTAGGAAAATATCCATAGGGATACAATTTGGCCCTATGGATAGAAGTTTCTTATAAATCTTTCTGCAGCTTAGCAGAAGTTTTCTTTTCACTTTTACATGAAAGAATTTTCTGGCTGGCTATATTTAATTGGTTTGATTAGTTTTACACACTATCATCTATTGAGTATGATATTTCAAGAACTGTCACTGTTACAGTTCCGTGCTTTTTTTTAAATATACCTTTTTCATATTTTTTGTTAATCGCTTGCTAAAATAGTGGTAAACATCTTGGAGTTGTACTTTTTATTTTCATATTTATATTATTTTTACATTCTGTTTTGATATCTTGCCACTGATATGTAGGCACAGCAAAAGATGCACTGTGCTGTCCGAAGTACCTATACTGATAACCAAAAATTTTTTGAGGGAGGAAAGTTTTACTCGCTGAATAAATCTTTCGAAAAAGATAATTTCAGAGCTTCATTGGAGGTAATGGATTTTCATTACAATGACCAATTTGTTTTCGATACCTTAACCTTTTTTACCTCAGCTGGGTTGAAAAATAGTTTTGGATTTATTTTTTTTTACCTCTTTTTCTTCAGGATTCTGAAATTGCTTCTCTCAACTCGAGGAACTCTGATAACAGGTAAAACCATTTTGGTTAGTGTTATACTTATTTCCTTGTACGATGCTAGAGAATGATAATAGATTGGATAAAATTTTCCAACTGTGTTGTAGGTTCTAGAGACAGTTTATGACTGTTGTTATGGATTCATTCGTTTCCTTCCTTTAGTATTCCTTCTATATGTATCTCACTTATTGGTACTCTTGGCAATGAACTTTCTAATTTTACCCATTAGCTGCTTCTCTTCAGATTTTTATCATGTTGTAGTGATATAAATCCTGGGAGAGGGATTGATTTTTTGCAAGTACTGAAATTCTATTACACATGGACACACACTTATCCTTGCTATCTTTTTCTTTTGGTTCTATATTATTTCCTGTTTTGTTGCAGAAATCCAAGATGTTTGAAGCGGGATACCCTTTTTCTAATCCTCTCAACTTTATGACTGAAACGTCTGATAGGGTTTCAAATGTCAACTCGTTGACTGATGTAAAAGTTAGCTTGTTGTAGACAATTTCAATGTCTCACTTTAATGCTCCGGAATTCCGAGCTGTCATCTCGCCCATGCTTCAATCTAGTCTCCAACTTTGGGGAAATGTTTTTGGCATTGTGGTCGAGTTTTGTCAGCTTCATTTTTATTACAAGAAATTTTATGGTTGAGCCTTTAAGTCATGTGGTTTGAAGATTTGTAGGTCATTGCCTCTTTCCTTGAGCTTAGAGTTAAACTACTAGGAAAGAAGAAATATATATATATATATATATATAATGAGCTTATGGGGATATTTCTTGCATCGGTTCTTATCAGTAGCCCATCGCGAACATAACTTATGTTTTGACAATATATTAGTGTGCTAAATCAATTATCCTCTGCTATTTGGAAGGTGTGCTGTCATGACAGTCTGTACACCTGAATCAGTTGGACTGTGGAGAATTGTTGCAGTACCACCACCATGTCTTGATCACACTAATCAGTTGGGATCTGTAGCTCAAGGGAATATGGATGGTCTGCATTTAGTTTCTCCATCTTCTATCAATTCATTTAAAGTTGATCGGCGGAAGGCCCAGAAAGGATCTGTGCATGATGTTACTTATCCTGTCAACGCATCTACACTGAGAAGGTCTCCTGGATCAGATGTGCAGCAGCAATCTCGAAATAGGACCTTGGCTAATAAAGTGACCAAATTGAATGAATTCTCTAGTAGTTCTTCCTCTCAAAGCTCTATCCCATGCAGCACTTCCTCTTCTGTAATTCAAGGAAGATCTAATTCTTTTAAATCGTCCAACATATTCGTTGAAAATCCCAAAGTAGACAACATTGTGGAGAGAAATTCTAGAAGTAATGCAAGGAAGAAGGGGAAACAGAACAGGAAAATTTCATGTGATTCTGTCTCCACTGGACCTGAAATTCTCTCTTCGGATAATGGCCATGGTATTTTGACCTCAGGACCCTCTGATAACGTTGACATAGATCGTGGGGATGGGTTGATATCGTGTGCAACTTCACTAGAAGATTTATTTTTGGATGGTAGAAACGATATAAACCACGTAGAAGAAGACAACAATGGAATTTGTAATAGTTCTGAATCACAAAAGACGTGCACATCCTACATTGATGAAGTAAATTTATCAGAAGCTGAAGTTTCTTCTAGTGCTCCAAGCTTTGCTGGGGAACATCCCTTAACAGATTCAAAAATGATGGTTCAAATGGAAGACCAAGGGTCTGTGACTGATGGAGGGGTTGAGGAGCAACATCCTTTACGGATCAGTTGTTATGATGCCATACATTCAAATGGATTCTCTGATATGAATGACTGCAGAGTTCGGGATTCTGTTTCTATTGGTTCCAACAGTGATAATAGTACTAGTGCTAGTTTTTACACTAAACCATATGGTAGAGAAAGTAACAAAAGTAGTTTTTCAGAATCAGTAGATTCTAGGTCCAGAAAGGGGTCTTTCTCTCCTCTGAACTTGCTAAGTAGTGTTGTAGATTTCTGTGATTACTCTGAGGGAAAGAGATATGTTAATCAGGGTCTGAACCACAGTGATATGCAAGTGGCTGTTCCAGGGAAGTGGAATAAGAAAGCTAAAATGGTGCCGGGGAGTTCAAACGCCCTCAAACCTCGAGGTGCCAGAAATTCTCGTATTAGTGCAGGGAAAGAGAATAGTCATTGTGTCTGGCAAAAGGTCCAGAAGAATGATGCAAATAAGTGCAATTCTGAGTCTAGGAAAGCAAATGCTGTTTGCTCGCAGTTTCTAGGTACTGTAAAAGAGTCTTCCTTACTGAAAAGAAACTCTGATATGACTTATGTAAATATCCCATCAAAATCTGAAGATAAAAAACAGTTAAGAGATAAGGCTCCAAGGAAGTTAAAAAGAAAAATTAGTCCTGGTTCAAAACACGAGTACAACTCTTATTCCCAGAGGGCCATGTATTCCAGTAAGGCCAGTGCAAATGCTCGTAGTAAAATTGGTAGTCAACAGAATGAAATTCGGGATGTATCTGCACAGCTAAATAACCAAACGAGAGTGAGCAGTGCTCCAAGTTCTTGTTCTGATGTTGGTTCTCCAGAATTTGAACTTCAGAGTAGCAAAGTTGAATCCTTGAATTCTGAATCATCTCACAGTTCACAAGATTGTCCAAAAAATTTGGAGTCAACAGAAAGAGTCTCTGGTGCTGTTTCTGCTTTGAAAGAACATCAGGATAGCCCATTGGCAAAATCATGCTATTCTTTGGACAAAATGAATATGCTTGAGGTGCCATCTCCGATTTGCCTTCCTCATCTGATATTTAATGAAGTTGCTCAAACTGAGAAGGACGAATCTCTTGCAGAACACGGTAAGCAAGACCATATTTCTGGATCTCCTGTGCAGAAATGGATCCCTATTGGGACCAAGAATTCTCAGAGTACATTCTCAGCAAGTTGTGGCAGTTTACAGTTGGCACATGCCGATGGAAAAGGCACTGAATATTGGACATTGAGAAAAAACTTCGATAAGAAATCTGCTTCCAATTCCCAAAACCTAATTTCTTCATTGAATGTTGGAATGATGAGCATGGGCCTCAACTCTGAAAGTAAATCCTTGCAGGAATATAAGGATACGCGGGGTGTGAATGCTTCTCCATTCAAAGGGAACAATAATGTTGCAGCTGATTGCTTGATTAGTGAATCTGAAGATCAAAACTTTTCCACATTTGAAACTGGTATAAACAAGATTTTGCAGGCAGTGGATAATGCCTGTTGGATGCAAGCAGCATCTGAAGCTGTTCAGATGGCCAGTGGTGGCCGGATTGCCGAGTTTGAACAATTTCTCCACTTCTCATCTCCAGTTATCAGTTGTAAGAGCAATTTAAGCAGCTGTAAGAACTGCTCAGAGGACCAGGTTGTTCGTGCATCTTTGTGTAGACACGAGACACCTAACGTTTCATTGGAATGCCTGTGGCAGTGGTATGAAAAACAGGGGAGCTACGGGTTAGAAATCAGGGCAGAGGATTATGAACAGACAAACAGACTGGGAGTTGATCGCTTCTCATTTCGTGCCTATTTTGTTCCATTTTTGTCAGCAGTTCAGCTCTTCAAGAACCGTAAAAGCCATTCCTCAAGTAATGGCCATGGGTTTCCTACTTCTGGGGTTTTTGGGACTTGTGAGACTGGTCAAAAATTGCAAAGCTCTGCTAACATTGGCCATTTACCTATATTTTCAATGCTATTTCCTCAGCCCCATACTTCAGGTGCAAGCTCTTTGCCGCCTGTGAAAGAGTTGGGTAAATCAGAATGGTCTTCAGTTTCTGATAAAGAGGGCATGTCTGTTCCCTCGGTTGAAAATTCCAATGATCTAGAGCTGCTTTTTGAATATTTTGAATCTGAACAACCTCGGCAAAGACGGCCATTATATGAGAAGTAAGTACAATTTCTTTTTATTTCAAAAAAAAAATTCCTTTTATTTTCAAAAAAAGTTAAATTTTTATTTTGTCCAAATTGTTATCTCATAAGATGAACTGGTAACCAACGATCACCAATTGTACAAACACTTGATGCCATCAATCTTGAAGTACTGGTTTTGCCCAGCTCTTCCATGGGCCCAACTCTAAAATCAGAAGATCTTGAGTTTGTTTCTCATCGTCTTGATTTATTATGTTGTGCTTATAGTTTTTAAGTATCTGACAACTGATAGTTTTATGAATTTAGTCATTCCGTGCACCTTTCCTGATTGTGTGTTTTGTTAAACTTGAAGCTAAAACCTCAAGTTATTTCCACTTCTATTTTATGTTTGATCAATCACTTATTTGACAATTTAATCAATAATCTGTGTACTGTTGCTTTCACATAAATGGTAAACTGCAGGAGCTCTTTCCGACGTGTTTGTGGGGGGGGGAGGGGGGGGGGTGTTTGTGCTGGGTTTATGCTTCCTTTCTCTGTTGTTTCAATGAAACTTTAGGCATCAAAAAGGGTGATGCTTCTCCTTTTAATTGTTGCTATTTATCTGTAATTATGTATAGGATGGGACATTGCAACAAATAAGTTTGATTTTAGAATTGGGAAGATGTTCCTGTCTATTCATCTAACTTGATCCAATAGTTCATAGAATTTGTTAATTGAAGTCGGAAGCTAAGATTTAATATTGCCAACTAACTCTCTGAACTGTGGGATTATAAATGACAGGTAGTTTTGAGTTTGTGGCCCACTGAATTAAAATTTTTAACTTGATCCTTTTCAAAATGATAGCAAGAACACAGCCATAAATCAATTGATTATAAATTTCTTAGGTCAACAGATTAATGCCATTTGATGGACCATGTCCTCTTTAGTTTATTTTACTCAGGGAGGGTCGTAAAATAGTTGGTCATTCCTTACTACTTGCTGGTATTTAATTCTTAAGAAGTATGGTTAAATTATCAGGCTGAGCGATTTGACATCTTTCTTAATAATTTAATCACTCGTTCTGTTTTTTCTCATAGCAGAATTCAGGAGCTGGTTACAGGTGAGGGGCCTTCAAATTGCAGTGTGTATGGAGATCGAACTATTTTAAACACCATAAATCTATGCGATTTGCATCCTGCTTCCTGGTTAGTATTAAAACTTTCCAGATAAATTACTTAAAGAATCCTCTGTCTTTCATTTGAGAACATATTTGCTATAATCTAATTCACCTTATGGAACAATGATATTCTCATCATCTTGAAGGATATTCGAGCAGAACAAATTTCATTGTATCAACTGATCCCAAAAAATGTAGTGACTTTGATACCACCTGACTTTCAGGTATTCAGTAGCATGGTATCCCATTTATAGGATTCCAGATGGCAACTTTCGTGCAGCGTTTTTGACTTACCATTCACTTGGTCATATGGTTCATAGAAGTGCAAACGTTGATTCTGCTAATGGGAAGGCATGTATAGTGTCTCCTGCTGTGGGTCTCCAAAGTTACAATGCCCAGGTAGCATTAATTGTTTTAACTGTGCACATTTTACATTTGACTTCTGTACTCAAATTCTTTGAGTCAATGCTTACCCATCTTCTGTACTGTTGTTTCTGTGGGAAAAATTTTGCCAGATTGCATTTTAACAATATGTATAGCCCTTTTCATGTTCTCTCAATGAATTAAATATCACTGTTGTCCTGCTGTGATGTTCAATATGTGACCCATTTATTATATTTTGATTAGAGTTTTTTGGAATGTATAAATTGTCTAGCGATTTGATAGGATTTAGAGCAATCATCCATGCTTAGTAAAAGAAAGAAAAACAAAAAAGAGAATTCTACTCAATCATACAAGTAATTCAAACTCTTACAAAAGGCTGACAATTTATTTAAGGAAAGTTTGATTGTCATTTGAAAGCAGCTGAAATTTGTTTGGATTTAAAGGTATGAAATAAATGGGTCAGAGGTAATGAGAGTCAACAGCCAAAACCACTGTGTGGTAATTAGACTACTTCCAGAACTTGATGTAGTAGAATGTTTTTACATATTCAGGTTTGTGAAGTGATGTGAGTCAAATGGTTGTCATTTCCGAAATGGCATATCCAAGATTTTGAATTTACTCGTGCATAAACACTGTTGGTTAGTCTGTTAAAAAGCTTTATATTTACCACATGCGTGTGAACAGGGCGAATGCTGGTTCCAGCTAAAGCACTCAACATCGAGCAGGAAAGCAGAAAGCCCAACTGTGAGCAGTTCTGTAATTCTGAAGGAACGGTTGAGGACACTTGAGGAGACGGCGTCTGTTATGTCAAGAGCAGTTGTTAATAAGGGAAATCAAGTATCTGTAAATAGACATTCTGATTACGAGTTCTTCCTCTCTAGACGACGTAGTGGCCTTCCTTGAATCTCCCTGTTTATTATCGACGGAGCAGTATCTTGTATGTATATATTTATCAATAATTTTGACATGTTCAGATAGAAACTAACCTCAAGTAGGAAGTTAAAGTGGCTGACCTTCGTTACTTCCATGATTTTCATCTGTTTCCATATGTGAATAGGTGTGTCTATGGTTTTGTCTACAAACTTGTAATAGTATATTTAGTGAGGATATTAAGTTAGCATTTTTCTGATGCTGTAGATACCTGTGTTCAATTTAGCGAAGGTTTTTCAGTTCAGAATATGAACTTTTTATCTCTATTAACAAGTACAGAGATGCATTTCAGTTCTTGTTATCATGTAAAAGCTTACATTCTTACCCCTTTTATAATTCTTAGTTTCTTACATTTCATGTTTATATAAATGACAGTTGAAAGCCTATTTTATAATAGTATCTAAACGTACACACACCGCCAAATATCTATTTTATTATATTCAATAATATGATACTTTTCGTGCAATTTTTTCATGAGATTCTATTATAAGTAATATGCCTTACAATAGTCGAGCATAAAATTTTATAGTTTGTGAAATTACTTATTTTAAACATCTCATAGTCTTTAATTGTTACTTTGAGCACTTATTTACTCTTGACACACGTTTAAAATTTACAATTCAAAATTTTATCCTTGGTGCCATTTATAATTCCAAAAGTCTTATTTGCACAATTTAAAAAAAAAGACCCATTATCTCTTTTTCTCTCTTTTGGGCTTTTGCAATAGTACTGGAGAAATGACTTGAGTAATTAATAATCTCCTTGAGTCATTTTATTATTGCATCTCAAGCAAATAACTCATCTTTGCTAAGATTTAAAGCCATTCCATTGCCATGATTTTTCTCAGTATTGCTCCTAAGCAATCTCATCGCAAGCACTTTCAAATTTCTCACCAACTTTGCTAATGTCCAAACATTTTTTTAAAAATAAAAATACGATTTATTTTTGGATTGTTAAAACCTTGTATTTAGTGTTAATGGTTTGTAGAAGAACATATTAGGAAGATGAGGGTAAAATTGTCTCTTCCAAGGTTTGTGTTTCTGTCCTAATATTTAAGTAGTATGGTCTAATATGTTTATATCCGTAATTTGATTTAAGGGTATTTAATAAGATTTTTAATTAAATTCAGAGTGTTTAAAGTAAGTTTCAAGTTGTAACGCTACTATTGGATTTGACGAGATCTATGGTTATAAGTTTATGCCAAGATTTTAAGTCATAATAGTCAAAATAGTCCAGAGTTTATGCACTATTTATGTACAAAAACATTACTCTACTTGAAGTTTAAAGCTTGCCATTTTTATTTGTTTTTCAAATTGAAAAATCAGAATAATTAGTTGTGTATATTTTCAAAAACTAAATTAGAAAGAAGAGTTAAAGTGGTGGACCTTATCGAATTTGAGAATAACAAGTGGAAATCTCATTCTCGTAAGGAAGTGGGAAATAATTTCCGGATTGATTCTTTTCCACTCCTTTATCGTAATCTGTTTATCATTATAAAGAAACATATTAGAATCAACTTTGATTAACACTGTGCATAAAAATCTACAAGAACTTGAATCTATTTCCACAAAATTAAATAAGGGATGCGAGAATCGTTCAACCCAAATTAATTATTTTTATTTAGTGGTTCAGAATTGGTCGTGATTTGTGTCATTGTGCGATTATGTCTTTATCGATGTAGCATCAAATGCTCTAAAAATGAAGCAAGTTTAGTTAAATATGATTGAATATGACTCGAAAACAAAAATTAAAAAAGTAAATATAGTATCACAACATGTTGTCAATGTGTCATCTGTTGGGATTATGTGCTCTTTAAAGTATATTAATTTATTTATTTATAATAAATATATTTTATGATTTAAAAAATATTTTAAATATTTTTCAAACATCTTAATTGCATAAATATTTTGAATAAGATTCATTTAATCATTTTATATATATATATATATATATATATATATATATATATATATATGCGAATCATATGAATTCACAAAAGATATAAATATAAATTATCTTATAATTAAACAAATTGAGTTCACAGTGGATAAATAGAGTTGGATTCTCTATGTATGTTTACATATAGTAAATTCATTGAATGATTTATTTTAATCATGTATGAATTTACTGATTTACTTTGATTACATTGAACAAAATCACATACAAGACTTACTTAAACTTTGAAATAACTGTCAAACTTATTAAATCCCATAGGCACTGATT
The DNA here is from genome assembly GCF_000493195.1 of Citrus x clementina. Classification (NCBI taxonomy): domain Eukaryota; kingdom Viridiplantae; phylum Streptophyta; class Magnoliopsida; order Sapindales; family Rutaceae; genus Citrus; species Citrus x clementina. Next base: position 17,797,061 of record NW_006262339.1, on the reverse strand, counting down.
TTATGATAGTCTCAATATTGAGTTAATTATAGTTTCATGTTTGTAATTGTCATTTTATTTGAGTTACCAATGGGCGCAACATACATTATAGCCAGAGTTACGCTATATCTTGGTGGAAATAATTATCAGCAGTGAGATTATAAGTAATTAGGAGTAGTGAGATTATAGATTAATAATATAAAATATGTATAACGGATCTCTTGATGGGTTTTCGATATTTGATCATAAAATTTTATGGCTAGAGTGTGTCAACATAATTCGTATGTTGAAAATGATCATTAGAGAAAACTTGTAAGGAATAAGATGTAATTAAATTGATTGAGATATCAATTTAATTAACGATGTGGTACAAATGATTGTTTAATAAAGAAATCAATGTGACATAGATCGAAATATTATTCGAGAATACTATCTTAGATAGCATACAATTATAGAGGTCAATTCCAATATTTTAGTAAGTAGATTTGGAATTACATAATTGGGTCATTTTAATTACAAGCCTAATTATTGTACCTATTACTATAATCTCTAAGTTAACTCATTTAATTGACCGCAACACTACTAAATTGATAAACAAGATAACTAACTATTTAGATTAAAAGCTTAAATATATTATTTGGTGCGAGGTTTCATTTAATATACTTGTGTTTAAGAGGTCTTGCATTATTTTACAATGTGGGCCCGTATAACAAGAATAAGTGTGATGCCACTTTTGGTTTTATCTTATCTTTTAATTTAAATCAAATATTTTTTATTTAATAGAATTAAAAAAAAAAGATAAATATGAAACCTAGGTTTTTCACCAAAAAGAGATATGAAAAGGCTTGTTCTTTCACAAAAAAACAGAGGAGCCACAATATATAAAACATAGAAAAGAATAAGATAAGATGCCACAAGGATAGGTGGTTTCAGTAGTGATAAAGGTGTCCACACGTCAAGTGCATATTGAACTTAAGTCATAATCTAGATGAATGTTGGTGATAAATCGTGATATAATCAAATTGTTAATGATAGATTGTGATCTAATCAAAGCATTGGTGATAGATTGTGATCTAATAAAATTGGTGGTGACGAGACCTAAATTACTTCTATAAAAAAGAAAAGTTACAATTTCTAGATTATGGTAATTCTATACGTTGTATGAGCATTACAATTCTAATATTTATGCTGCAAAACTATTTTTAACCAACATCATCCTCATCATGTCGTCATCATCACTATTTTTAACCAACATCATCCTCATCATGTCGTCATCATCACTGTTAAGTCCACAAATGTGATTTAGATTTGAAAAATTTGGAGTAAACATAACTCTTATATTTTACTTTTCTTGTTCAGTTTAACATTAAGTAGCGTTTGGTATTTTGTCTAAAATTTGACTAGATCTGAACATTATAGAAGTATGAATGGGTCTAAATGCATATATCGGAATAATATATTTATTTTTCATTCTTTTATACATGAGTGCAAGCGATAAGTTGTCTGCTTTTGTAAACCCAAAATATCCTAAATCTAGTATTTTTACACTTATGTCCTTGAAAGTATCATATATACTTAGAAGTTTAAATAGGTTGTGTTATCTCATACAATAGTATTTATATGTGATAAATATTTATAAGGTAAGCATTTGCTGTATAATTTATGAAAAAATAATTTTGATAACATTAATTGAAATAATATTTGTACATAAATTAATAATTGTTATCCTAAAATTCAAATTGAAAGTATTTTGGGTACTTAATACCAAGTAAAGGTGAGATCAAGAGAAATTCAAATATGACATTAAGTTACGCTATAGTTAATTAAAAAAATCCGTTTGATTATAGAAGGGAAAAAAAGGTTACCGGGTTTGATATTATAAGTAGAAAATAAATAAATTTAATGAGAGTATTTGTGAGAAAATTTAATTATTCGGACATTTTATCATTAAGACAAAAGAAAAAAAATTTACTTTTTTCATTCAGATAAAGATAAAATATAAAAATTAATAGAAAGCTTCATGTTTAAAATTTATTAAATTCAGTCAATAAAAATTGCTGTAAGTTTCTTAGATAAAATCATTGGAAGCCAAAAGCATTGAGGGCCTTAACGACTTTTTTTCCTTCTAATGAATAATTACCTTTCCAAGTTCAAGCTAAAAATAAAATGCTCAGTAAAGAAATGAAATTCTTCAATGGGAAAAACAAAAATGGTCATTAAAAGAAAGTTCTTCAATGAAAGTGATTAATTTTATCCCTCAACTCTATTTGAAATGTACTAAATGTAGTGATTAATTTTATAGTTCATAATTTAAGACATCAATATGTGGATGCAAGCTGGTCTTTCAAAACAAAAACACATAGCATCTTAAATATAATGGAATAATGCATGCAAGCTGGTCTTTCAAAGCACAATCAATGCAATGATTGTAAGTTGTGCTTCCCCTATAATTAACGAGATTTATGTTATTAATGCGGCTGGCCTACACTTAGAATATTCCAAGAAGCCAGTCCACATAGCATCTTCAATTTTTTATTTTTTGGGTCTATGTTTAATATAATGGATTGAATCTCATGCCATGTTGACACCAATCTTAATTATTTCACTGATATTTGAGTGAGCAAAACCCTTACGAATCGGAGATTTATGATGAATGTCAACAATTTTAAAGAATGCATTGGTTAAGAGGGGCATCATTTGACACCTCTTTACGGTATAAACACGTCGTAAATAAATGAGTTTGATGAAAAAAAATTAATATAATTATTGAATAAGTCGAGTCTATATCAACTTAATTAATAATCATGTTAATGAAATTTTTAAGTCTTAACCAAATCTATTTATGGCGCAATTATTGAACAAGTAATCGTATTATGTGCACCCATTCGCCTGTCAATTCACATAAAATAAACATTTTTGACAGATATGGAAAATCTAAGTATATAAGTAGGGACGTCTCATAATTTAAACTTTTATTATCTAGATTTTGGTGTTATTAATTACTTAATGAAGCATCATTTTTTATCATTTTAGGGGGCCTTTTTTTCAAATATGTAAGTGGGTGTAGTTTGTGTTGAATGAATTAAAGGGTTAGTGATATTCATGTAATTAAGTTGAATTAGATGAGTATTAGAGGGGTTAGGTGGTCGAGATATTTTAGTTGACATAACTCAATTATTAAATGGTTGTGTCATGTCACTTGTTTATTTTCTATGTTAGCCTTTGATTTTAATTTTTTGACATAATTATTAAACAAGTGAGACTATTAGTAATCCTTTATATTTTTATAAAACCCCCTTGCTACCATGATTACTTTAAAAGACAAAATAAATATAATTAATCCCTTATATTTTCTTTCTCTCTATAAGTTTGCATCTCTAACAGTGTACATCCACATTACCATGCCAACAATTTTCACATCTGTCTCGTTTGCTCACAATCACAAATACTTTGCCTTCTAATCAATATGATTATACTAATATATAAGTTTTTTTTCTTATCATTTTCTTACATACGATTTTTTATTTAAGTGGGAAAAAGTAGGTGTTCATAGAAAAAAATGATCTAAAATGAAATTATAATAATATCTCACTCTAAAGTTATGTCTAAGTAGGCCTAAATTTAATATGATATGAATTCAAATCATTGACTCATTTCGTCATTTGCACTTTTGATGAATGACGTAAAGCTGAGGTGAACATTATATCAAAATAACCTTGTGTATTTAAAAAAATAAATAAAATAAATAACCTCCAAACTTGTACCAAACAGTTTAAACCCGTACTAAATTTTTACAACCTATCCAAAATCCCAAATTAAAGAAGAAAAAGAACAAAATCAGCTTTATAGAAAAGTATCTTTATCTTTTCAGTATTGTAATGTACTAGATTATTTTATTTACACACCATGCAAATTCAACAACTGAAAGTGACACACATTAATGAACCACAAATAGTCATCAACCGAAATTTAGTAGAGATATTAAAGCATACATGCATATAGTAATATCTAATGGAAACGCCATCAGTTTATCCCTGTGGCTCCACGGGTTTTGGCATTGGACAATAAATAAAACCAACGACCAACCAAGCTACATTCACACTTCTTTATTAATAGTGTATTTATTTATGGGATCAGAGAATTAAAATTCGAAATCTTAATAACTGATGATATTTACTTTAAAATAAAAGTGAGAATGAGAAAACTTATGCTTCTCTTTATTATTGTTGTTGTTGTTGCTGTGATTGTTATGTTATTGTGATTGTAATTACTATTACTATTAACAACAATTATTTGGAAAATAAAAAATATAATTATTAAAATAAATAATGAAAATAATCAATTAAGATCATTTTAGTAACTTGTAACAATCTATTCTAACTTCAAGATAAAGTGAACATATCAATGGCAACATAGTTTATTATAACTCTAATTCATACTGCAAAATTTATTATGATTTCTATTTCCTATTCTGATTCCAACGCATTCTGATTCCAGTTCATTTTTATTATAGTCATTCTTATTACCGATTGGTAGATGCATTATAAAGCTAAACTACAATAAAAAAATAAAAAAAAGGTTTTAGCAACGAAAATAATTGTCGCTAAAAAATACAATTTTCATCGCTAAAGGCTACAACAAAGAAAAAATTGTCATTGCCACTTTGTTGCAATAGGAGCATCTCATTAAGTCTTTAGCAATGAATTTTCAAATTTCATTGCTGAATGTTTTTAAATGATAAGAGCAACGAAACTTTCGTTACTAGATTCATAGCAAAAGGAGTATTATATTGCTAAAAACACACTTTTGGCGACTAATAATTCATCCTCCTTCTTCGCAACAAGTACAATTGTCGCCAAACGCATAACCTGTTCTTTAATTTTGTGTCGCAAATATGAGTTTTAGCAATGAAATAGTTCATCGCTAAAAATATTTATAGCAACAAATAAGATTTTGTCGCTAAAAGTATAATATTTTGTCACAAAAATATTTTTATTATTTGTCGTAAAAATCCTTTTTAAAAATACTTTTAGCAACGAATAACATTCCATTGCTAAAAGTGTTTTTTGCGATAAATAATATTTTGTCACTGAAAGGTATCATTTTTCTTACATTTAATTATTACTACTAATATTTAAATATTATCATTTTTAACATTAATTTACAATGATAATTAACACCATTATGGTAAAAAGAGAATTGATTAATTTAAAAAGAATAATTATTATTAATGAAAAATGACAAAAAAAATTATAAAATTTAGTATTTACTCTTTTGAAAGAAAATTTTTACAAATGAGTATAGATTTCTTGATTTTCTTCGTCTTGGTGTAATTGATCTTCAATATTTCATAGAAATAAAAACACTAACAATAATTAGTTAACTTCTAAACATAATAGTAATATAAGTTGTAGTAAATAAGATAAGTAAACCCAAAAAACTACACTAAATTAAAAATTAAAAATTAAAAATTAAAGAAAAAAGAAATAGAGATTACCATGTTAAAAAATAAAAAGGGAAAAGAAGTAGAGATTGAATTAGAAAATGAGAGTTATATATTAGAGATGAGAGAATTAAAGAATAAAAGTAAGAGAGTGAGAGAATGAAAGAATTGAAGTAAATGATAATTAATAGAGAATTACATTTTGGCGACGAAATTTAAAATTCGTTGCTAAAATTTAATTTTGGTGGAAAATAATCTGCCGGATTTTTTTTTTTTAAATTTCAGATTGTTTACCAATGAAAACTAAATTTCATCGCTAAAAGTTTAAAATTTTGGCAAAAAAGTAATTGCTTTAAATCTTTAAACGAATATTTTCAATGACGAAATCTAGATTTCATCGCTAAATATGCACGTTTAACGAAAAAAAATTTAAATTTTGTTGCTAAAGGTCTACAGTAATTGAAAATGCATTCTAAATTTACAAACCCGTAATTTCGCTACCAAAAGAGAGCATTAATGACAAAATTATTGGCACTACATAAACTTTTCAGTATCTTAACATAAGGTGCCATTATATTTGTTCCAGCTAAAGAAATTAGCAACAAATTAGTTTGTCACCATTGATAATAATTAACTTGTAAAACAATTTTAGCGATGAAATCTTTGCTACTAAATTGATTTCGTCACAAAAAATATGTTTTAGCAATGAAATCAATTTCATCAGTAAAACATAATTTTTATGACACAATTATTCCATCACTACTTTTTGTGATGAAATTTATTTCGTCGCCATAGTGTCCTTCTGCGATGACTCAAATTTGATAGCTATAAATTTCAATTTCAATCTATAATCCATGATGAAAACACTCGTCTCTAAAATGACCTATTGTGATAAATGTAATTTCGTTGCTGCAGACTGCTTTAACAATGAAAAAGTCATTGTTATAGAGTGCAATGTCATTGCTGAATGTGTACTTTCTACGACAAAATTATCTGTTATAATAAATTAAATTTTGGTTGTTAAAGGTTTGGATGTCAACATTTTTTTTGCCACTTAACTTTTTTGCGATGCAAAAAATTTTTGGTCGCAATATCTCCTCTTTTTGTACTATGAATTTGACAATAATTTTTTTCCTCATTAAAAAGTATCTACAATGACGAAATTATTTTCGTCGCTAAAAGTTTTGTTGTTAGAGACCAATATTCTTGTAGAATTTTAAAGGTTACTTTTGTGCCTTCTTAAAAGTTTAGCCATTGATATCTAGTTCATTATTGCAATTATTCTCTTAGTAGATTGTATTAGTTTCTATTTAAAGCCTCTGCATTTATAACAAAAATAATAGAATACTTTTAAAAAAAATTTATATCATGGGTGAATACTTGTGCCTCGTTTAGTTCTTATATTTTGAAAAATATCTTAAGATATTTTTGTCCTTATTTGCTAGAATATTTTTGGAGAAATTGATAAAAAATTAATTTATCAAATTAACGCTAAAACTAAAATTAAAATAAAATAATTTATTATAATTATTTTACTTTTAGGGTAAATTAGACAACTTAGGTTTTTTTTATAGATAGTCATTAGCAAGAAAGCAGGATACTAGTCTTTTATATTTACAATTATTAATCAATTTGCTAATTAACCTTTTTATGGATAAATTAATTAAAGCTCTCAAAATTGTAGTAAGGATATTATTATTGTAACAACAAAGAAAAATTAAGGATGAAAGTGTTACATAACTAACAGTGGAGTGTTTTGAGGTATTTTTCAAAATATATAGACTAAATGAATACTTAATTTAAAATATAAAAACTAAACGAATATTTACCTTTTATATGACCATATTAAGAATTTTACTTCATTCCTCTCATATCATAGTTTTAAAAAAACTTATCAATTTAAATAACCACACAACTTTACTAAAATTTGATGGCAGTCAAACAACGTAAAAAAAAAAAAACCACTTAATAGATAATCTGTTTTTGTAAAAGTTATGCTTGGGTTCAACATCCCAACGAAATTTTAATCAAATAGAGTGGATGTAACCATAGTCTCTTTCAATCTTTTATTTTTATTTATTTATTTACTTTTTGTCTTATAAAGGGACATTAACCTTTATATACGTAACGTTGCTCCCATGATAACATAATAATTATTGTTGTTGCTCCCTAGTATAGCAAGATTTTTAAACAACCGGGGATATCAGCAGTCTTCTTCATCTTCTAGTTTGATCCATCTTGATATTTTATTTGATTAATTTAGAGGATACTCTCAACCCTAATAATAAATATTGGAGTAGAGCGTAGAGAGAAAGAAACGTTTTGGGCATATGGAATCTTAATGGCGAGAACATTTTTTTTTTCTTTCAGAAAAGAATTAATAAAGCGGATCATGCAATGTCCAAAGCCAAAGAGACTTCCTTCACAACTTTCTAAAACCTACTCTTGTGACTTTAAAGCATAATGATAACATATTGGGTGGCACATTTGATTCTTTCAGAGTATATTGGCGTATCCGATCATTGGTTCTCCATACCCCTATCGAATAATATTATGACATTTATATACTCATTTTAAAGTCAATTAAATCATATCATATAAGTTATGTTTTTCATTTCGAATGGAAGCTCTTCTTCAACAATGATATAAATAGGGGGCAGAATAAAAAAATTAGCTCATAAAAAGAAACTATACTAAAAAAAATAAAAATTTTTTAAAGAAATTACAAAAACAAATATTAGAAAAAAAGATACTTACACTTTCAAATTTTAGAGAAATGGTTATGTAGACCCTATATTTTTAATAATAGACACCAAGAACCTCTTTTAACTAAAATATCCTTTAACTCTATTTGTTGTGGAAGCGCGAGGTTGAGCAATTGTCAATATTGCAGTGACTGTAACTTCTGGAGAAATATAAATGTGGTGTAAGCAAATACAAAAAAAAAGACACAATAATTTTACATGGTTTGGCGTAAAGCCTACGTCCACGGGCGAAGACTGGAAGATAATTTTACTAATAAATGAGAATTTACAAAAGTGAAAAAAGCTCTCAAAATCCAAAACTCAGAACCCCAATACACCCAATTGTATCCTCACTAGAACACTCAAGTGTAAGCTCTCTCAAATATCGCAAATCGCTTTACTTGCAATTGCTCTCAACACAAAATGGGATACTAACAATTGCAAAGTGCTTCTCTATTTATAAGGAGCATTGCTCACCTAACATACGTTTTTAATTTGGCTTCAATTTGCCAAATTGACAAATTTGGCAATCGGTGCCAACTTTCTCACCAAATTTGTAGTCAAAGCTAACTATCTCTCAATAATTGCATGCTAGTTGTCAATTGCATGCTTGACTTTTCAACATTGTTAACTCAAAAAAATTGACTCCAATATTTTATAATGAATAGAAGTATACTTTTAAATAAATGCAACAATATATACATTTTAATACAATTTCAATATTTTAAAAAATATTTTAATACTTCAAAATCTTATATTATATTAAACTAAATTTTATAATAAATAGAAAGATAACATGAAAATAAATATGTAAAAATTTAAACAATTTTCAATGTTATATAAAAATAATTTTAATAGAATACATGAGATATATTTTATTAATTGTAACATCTATTTAACCAAAGATATATTTAAATTTTTTTATAGTAAATGCAAAAAAAAAATTATTAAAATAAATATAATAATTTATATTTTAAAAATTAATTTATATATTAAAAATATTCTAATATTATTAGTCTACTAAACAAATTAAACTATTTAAATTATATTTATATTTATTAAAAAAATTTAAAGTCAATTCTTTTGAGTTAATAGCGGCAAAGGATACTATAATATAAAAAAAGTCAATATCCCTTATTAAGAACTTAAGGGTACACATGATAATCTTTCTAAATCTTAGGAGTATAGGTTTCTTTTTTCCTAAATATTAACTATGTGCTTATTGAGGTAACCATGTAACTAAGTATGTGAATTCATACGATATTATACACACACACCTTCTAAAGTATAAATGGATCCGCCCCTAGACATAATCGTATGATAACCTTAAAAGTTCTTGTATTATGTTAAGAGAGTTTTATCATTTGAATGTACATAAAAGCTGATAAATTATAGAAATATATTTTTAAAAAAAGATTGAGTAATAGTATCAATCCTTGTCATGTGTGAAAGCAGAATTTTAGGGAACTCAGAACGGCAAATAGAAATCATGCAATTAAAAAGACAAATCTGCTATCATTGTTGGAAGATATCGACTTCCGGACCAAACAGAACAGGGTGGAAGTCAATTTGCCATTTGGATCACTCTTTCTTCTTACAATAATATAATTTCTAAGAAAACATTTCAGCAAGACCCTTTATATTTCTCAAAATACATTACTCTGACTTACTAAAATAGTTTCTTTAATAATAATAAATTTGTTTATTTAAGTTTTTCTCTTGGTATCATTTGATTGTATTTTACCTTTACTTGAGTCAGCAAGAGCGCAGAACTCGGGACTTTTGAAGGTAGACCATTTAAAATTTTAGCAATATTAAATTGTTTAAAATACTTTTATTTAATGTTAGTAATCTACTTTATTTCTCTCAAATTATAATTTTAAAATTTATATTTTCACTAGAGACATGATTGAAAGCATTTTTTTTAAATTAAAATTGTCTATTAAAATAATTATTTTCAAGTGTTAACATAAATGCAGTAAAATGTATGATTTCATAAAAATAGTAGTAAAGTATAGTCTCCTAATATTTTTGTTACCTTTTTGTTATTCCGTAATTCTTAAAGTAGTAAAATGATAATAATATTTTTTTAGTATTATATTAGATAGTATAAAAACTGTAGACATTTGAATTGCAGCCTAGTATCTATCAAAACCTATCTTGATTTATTCAAGTTGAAGTACAACTTAAAAATTTATAACTAAAGGATAAATAAATATGCTTCCACAGTCCACAAGAGAGAAGAACTCTCAAACTCAAAGATGATGCACGAGATGCCTCACCAACTCAAATAAGGAGTCATTGTCTAATATTCAAAATCTATTTGAAGAATATTGATATAAATAGTTACAAACTTTTTTTTTTCCCACCTTGGCTGGGACTTAAAATTTTAATAAACCTGAGGAGCCTCGGGAAAATTCTCCCCTTGCTTTGACATTTATGCTGCACAGCCTTGATGTGATAAAAAGATGATAACAACGCGCCCTTGCGTCGATGCATCTCCAATTTACTATACTCCACCCAACTACTTTTTCCTCCTACAAAAACAAAATTCTTCACAATCTTCAAGATTCCAAATCCCACAAATATTTTCGCATCAAAAACAAATAAACAAATCAACCCAGGCTCAAAAAACCAAGATCAATCATTAATGGCTCAGGATCATGATGAAGTTGAGAATGGTTTCAACTCATCACGAAATGATGACGGGCATCATCATCATGACAAGAAAGATAAAAATGAAGGAGAAGGAGGAAAAGAAGCAGAAGAGTTTTCTGTAGAGAGAGCTTTTGATGGCAAAGAGGTACCGTCATGGAGGAAGCAGCTGACAATAAGGGCTTTTGTTGTGAGCTTTGTGCTGAGTGTGCTCTTCACATTCATAGTCATGAAGCTGAATCTCACCACTGGTATTATCCCTTCACTCAATGTTTCAGCCGGCCTTCTGGGTTTCTTCTTTGTGAAAACATGGACAAAGTTTCTTGAAAACTCAAGAATTTTGAGACAGCCCTTTACAAGGCAAGAAAATACAGTCATTCAAACTTGTGTTGTTGCTTCCTCTGGCATCGCCTTCAGTGGTATGCATCTCTTTCTTTCCCTTCATTTATGCCCTTTTTTTTGGTAATTGTTTTTAGTTTTATATCTCACGGTAATATGATTTAATAGCTGATAATTAGCTTAGTTTTAATTTCCTGAAAAATAGAGTTTTTCTTTTTTTCGTAATTCTTACGGGAGCAGGATTTGAACCTATGCCTCGATCAATTACTTAACGTGATGATTTTAGAATATTTTTCTGTGGATCAGCTAATTTTAGAAAATTTCTTGCCAGAAGTTTGGAGTTTGAACCGAGTTCTATAAGTAGCGTAGCGCAAATAATTTACTTACCAATTACGTTATTTATAAACTAAAAAAAAACAAAAAATCAGTAAATTTTATTATAAATGAGTCAATTAAGTGTCACTTTTGGACGGAGAAGTGTAATTTTTCAAATTTAGAAGGAGTGCATTTCACGTTTGGCAAAGTTTTCCAAGTCAATGCTTTTCTGTTTAAAAAGCTTAATAAATATATCTTTTACTGTTAGATTTCTGAGGGCTTAAAGTTCCTCAATAGTTTTCTTTCTGTCTTTTTTCAAGTTGAGTGTTTTAAGCTTATCAAGCCAAATTAAGTTTATTTGGGCTGAGCATGCTTTCATTGTCCTGTTAGACTCCACTGGCAATAGTGGGAAGATTCAAGTCATGCTTTCATTGTCCTGTTAGGCTCCACTGGCAATAGTGGGATGATTCAAGTCAATGGAAAAATAATGGATCCAAGAAAAGAGGTTCACACATTAAGGCAAGATTGAAGGCATGACATTGGCGGCCAGTGATAGTTTGACAAATTGGATCTTATAGTATAGAAGGATAAAAAGGTCTTATTAAAAAAATTATTTTTAGGAGATTTTTGACTTTTTATTTTTGGGGTTTTTGGCTGTTTTTATTTATGTCTACAGTCCACACACACACCCTTTTGGCAATTGATCATTTTGAGAGAATCTGTGGCGCAATTGCAGAAGCTGCGCTGACATTGCTTGAAAGGGTGGCATCGTCTTTCATATGTGCTCCTCCATGTGAGCTGGCACATGTCCCTAGGATACTTAAAATCTAATAGTTATTGTCAAATAAATGAATTAATAGCTGCAAAGTTGCAGAAACAAGTCAAGCAAAGCAGAGCTTAATTGAAACTATAAGACAGAAGTAATGGAATAATGTTTGATCCTTATTGTGGAGTTGTGACCATCCATGCGACAGGCACTCTCTTATTTTCAGTCGGCTTCAAGAAGAAACCAATAAGGTTTTAACTTTTAATCACTTTAAAAAGTGATTGCAGTTAAAAAAAGAAAAAGAAAGAAATTGTAGAACTTACTGAGTTTAGATTAAGGTTGATGCCTTCAAGAAAATCCATTTTGCTCCATGCAAGTTCAAATTTTTGAGACTCTCTTCATTATTATCAGCTTATTATTAATCATTCAAATATCGATCTACGAGTAATTTTTCCTTCACAAATATTGGCACTATGTAAAAAATATTGAACTGGGATATGACAAGTTTTATATCACAAATGGTATGTATTAATTTGTTTAAAATTCTGTGTTATTGGTTACTTCTGAACTAACACAGGAGGCTTTGGGAGTTACCTGCTCGGAATGAGTGACCGCATTGCATTACAATCTGAAGACACCAATCTTGGCTACAAAAATCTGTCACTAACTTGGATTATTGGCTTTCTCTTCGTTGTTAGCTTTCTTGGCCTCTTCTCAGTGGTGCCTCTTCGAAAGGTACACTCTGCATATACAATCGAGAATACAGAGCTATAAAAGAGAAATCAAGTTTTCTTGCTTGATTTTGTGAATATTTTCATTCATCTTGACCGGTGAAAGCATTCTTTGTTTGTTTCAGATAATGATCATAGACTTTAAGTTGACATATCCAAGTGGCACGGCAACTGCTTATCTAATCAATAGCTTCCACACTCCCGAAGGAGCCAGGCTAGCAAAGTAGGTCACTCTTTTCAGTTAGTGCAATGTACATAGGTTTGATCATGTAAAAATTCAGACTTTCTAATTCTCTATTCTGATAGGAAGCAAGTGAGAACACTCGGCAAGTTCTTCTCCTTCAGCTTCTTGTGGGGTTTCTTCCAATGGTTCTTTACTGCTGGAGACAATTGTGGATTCGTTAGCTTCCCTACTTTTGGGCTCAAAGCATATGAATATAGGTATGCATACTTCACAATTTTGAACAAATACATTTTCATTACTTATTTCTAGCCCAATGTTATTCATAAATGTTTCGGCTGATGCCCTTCACGCGATATGTGCATTGTGCAGGTTTTATTTTGACTTCTCAGCAATATATGTTGGGGTGGGGATGATTTGCCCCTACATTATAAACATTTCGGTGTTACTTGGAGGAATTCTCTCTTGGGGTCTAATGTGGCCTCTCATAGAAAAAAGAAAGGGTGATTGGTACTCGGCAGATCTAAGCCCAACCAGCTTACAAGGCCTTCAAGGTTACAAGGTAATTACATTGCCCTTTCAGAGATAAATGCCATTGTCTTATGCTTCGTGAAGAATGATCCTCTTCATTGATTGTTTCCTTATGCTCTGATTTCAGGTATTTATCTCCATTGCCTTGATCCTAGGTGATGGTCTGTACAACTTCTGCAAGGTGCTTAGTCGCACCCTTGTGGGTTTGTTTTATCAAGTCCGAACTAGAAACGCCAGCAGTGATCTCCCAGTAGCTGAGAATTCCTCTCCTGAGACTGCTAAACTCTCCTATGATGACCAGCGCCGGACAAGACTCTTCCTCAAAGATCAAATTCCAACATGGTTTGCAATTTCAGGCTATGTGGCAATCGCTATTGTTTCCATCATCGTTCTTCCACACATCTTCCATCAACTTAAATGCTACCATGTGTTGGTCATCTACCTCTTTGCACCAACTTTGGCTTTCTGTAACGCATACGGATGCGGACTCACTGATTGGTCACTTGCATCCACCTACGGAAAGCTTGCAATCTTTATGATTGGGGCATGGGCTGGTTCTTCTCATGGTGGAGTTCTTGCTGGCCTTGCGGCATGCGGAGTCATGATGAACATTGTTTCAACTGCCTCTGACCTCACACAAGATTTCAAGACAGGTTACCTTACCCTGGCTTCTCCTCGATCCATGTTTGTTAGCCAAGTGATTGGCACCGCAATAGGCTGCATAGTTTCCCCATGTGTCTTTTGGCTTTTCTACAAGGCCTTCGATGACCTTGGGGTTCCCGGAAGTGAATATGCTGCTCCGTTTGCCATGGTTTATCGTAGCATGGCTAAGTTGGGGGTTGAGGGTTTCTCAGCTTTGCCAAAGAATTGTCTCTTGCTTTGCTATGTGCATTTCGGAGCAGCCATTGTGATAAATCTGATTAGGGATTCAATACGCAAGGAGTGGGCAAGGTTCATTCCTCTCCCAATGGCAATGGCAATTCCTTTTTACTTGGGGCCGTACTTTGCCATTGATATGTGTGTTGGAAGCCTGCTTTTGTTCATCTGGGAAAAGATAGACAAGGCAAAAGCAGATGCTTTTGGTCCAGCAGTTGCTTCCGGTTTGATTTGTGGCGATGGAATATGGACTTTGCCCAGTTCCATACTTGCTCTAGCAAAGGTCCAGCCGCCCATTTGCATGAAGTTTTTGTCAAGGAGAACCAATGCCAGGGTTGATAAATTCTTAGGATCTTAATTTTCAGCCCTCGATGAATCCAGTTGAAGTTCCACCATGCGCTTATCGTTGTTGAAGCATCCTGAACTTGTAAAATACCGCTTCTTTTTACTTCTTTTCCACTTTTTCCTCGTGTGAAGTAGGATAGCTTGCTTGTGCTGAAGTATATTATTGTACTGTAAAATCAGGTATAAACTCATGCTTTGGTTTGAATCCTGTACTGTGATAGAAAGTGAAAGGAAATGTCACAAGCTATAATCGAATTTCTGAATTCAACATAACTTGCAGAAGATTGATGTTGCAGTCACTATGTGCATTATCCCATTGTTTGGAACAAGGGATCCAGTAATCGACATATAAACTTCATTTTAGCAATTCTACTAAACTCTTCAAAATATTATCTTTCTGATAAGTTAAAAAATTCCTATAATACAGAGCTGTTCCGGCTACAAAGCTTTTCCGGAAATCTGTTAATAACATTTTCAGGTCCTATCTTGCCATGGATCTAAATAAACGGGGATGGAATATTTTAAAGCCTTGACTCACTTCAAGTAAGAGCTTTGCGTCAGACAGCTTTTCATCGCTGAAACAATTTACGCTCAAGGCTCTGTAAGAAAACATTTCCAGATATTTGCGATGCTTTCCGGATTTCCGAAACATCTTTTTGCTTCTGCCGTAATTTAGTTCATCAGCCTGTTGTGGGATGACTAAGGTTTGGCGATGATTTTGAGTAGCTGATTATCTAATGTGGCAGGATTATTCCCTCTACTGCAAAAAAGCTAACTAATATTCCGGGTTATACCACTGCCAGTAATTTGCAGATTTTGATCGATGCAGTTATGTTGAAGATCTGGCAAACCAGCAAAAGAGTTAGATCTGGCTTAATAGTTTTGCATTTGTAACTCTTTGGCGGTAAAGCACAGGCATGTGTCAAATTCACAATAAAATAAACTGGAAAAACGACAGGACGGAAGTAGTGCAAATATAGGTTAAATAGTAATCAACCTGTCTGAACTTCATCTGTTTCTTCCTTGTGAAAGCATATTTATATCAGCAGAATGGTTAAGAATTAACTTTCTCCCGGCAGTAAAAAAGTTTAAAAGCAAAAATGTGACAGGAAAATACATGACATAAAATTTTAGCAAACTGAATAATTGAACCAAAATCCTCAAAATGCTCTAGAAGAACCGAACTCCAAACTGTGTAATCCTAACTTAGAAAAAATTTTAAAAAAACAAAATTCTTCAAAGATGAAGACAGAAACACGGACACCTGGGAACCAGAGGCTAAAAACCTTAAAATAAAAATAACATAAAACAAGAGCAGCTAAATACAAAACATGATCTAATTATGAAACTGGATGGGAAAGCCATCTCATCTATCAAGGACATGATCTAATTATGAAATTGGATGGGAAAGCCATCTCATCTATCAAGGACCGTGGAGCATTTAGGTACAATACAATATTGATGTAGGTGTATTTTCAAGCTTCATACTTCTGTCCTTCCTATTTTATAACAAGAAAAAAAAAAAAAAAAAAAAACCTGCAAGAAAGCCAATTTGTGATAATTGTCGAATTCAGCTGCGACTCATTACCATCTCCAATTTTTGTTAAGAGATTATAATCCTATGCTCTTCACAAACTCTATCTACCGTACTTCAAAATATGCAGTAATATTCACGCTTCAAATTTGCTTTGGCATTTCTGTAGCATTGCAGCGTGTCATAATCTCAAGCAAATCAGTCTTCATCGGAGACATTCCAGTCTTCATCAGTATCCTGAATAAGTCAAATTACGATAAGCTTAGAAAATCAGCCCTTGAAGTATGTTACTGAATGGTTTCCATACCTGAGTTATATAAGAAATCAGCAGCAACATCACTATGCACAATTGTCAATTGTCATTTTCTTCTTTTTTAAATATCAAACTCCAGGGGAACAAGGAATTGTCAATTCAAGTTCAGCAGCAACAATGTGAAATTTATCGTGCAAGTTCAATTATCATCATATTGGCATGCAAGACAGTCTAACAACAACATAAAATTTAAATGGGAAGTTGAACCTGTGATGAGCTTGAGAATTCTTCAATGTCGTCATCTTCAATCTGCAAAATTGCACACAAGTTTAAACACACATTAACTAACAAATGTTATAGTAAAAAAAGTCAAAATGTATCTCCAAATCACATAAATTAAAGCCAGATTCCAGCAGAGACTTGAGTGACAACTTCCAACCAACCACCAGACTGAATATGAATTTAGTTTTAAATTCAATACAGGAAGACCCATCCACTTTGACCATTCTCAATTTAAAGTGCCATTTGTAATTGGAGACAAATTAGAACCGATCATTTCCTTAACAAAAACAATGTACATACAACATTTGAATCTCAATTAAATGCCATCTATCTATGACAATCAAGCGTCATGTAACTGTTGCGTTTTATTCCATTATTGAGGCGATAATTTTGTGGCACCAATTAATAAGTGACATCCTAGATGCACAAAAGTTGGGTACGAACTTAGAATTCCAACTCTATGCCCATACAAAGTTGGAATATTAAGTTGGTACTCAACTTTGTAAGTGTACATTATTCATTTGTATGTGTAGCATTATTCATATATATTAAATCGAAGATATCTGAATGATGAAACATTTAGCATGTAGAAAAATGAATTCTTGCAGCTGCATAATCTAGGACTTTCATAGCGTACAAAATTTCAAACGACCATGCACTCCTCATATTTACAGTAATTTGCACCTAAAAGGCATAATTATCTCAAGTGTTGGCATCAAAATCTCAGGTGTTTTAATAGCAACAATACGACTATGTATTCTTCATACTTATAGTAATTTGCACTTGAAAGCCATAATTATCTCAATTGTTTTAATGGCAGCAATACTGAAAGGCATAATTATCTGTATGGATCCCTTCCCATTTGACTAACTCTGAAAAACTTTTGAATATGTCTCGAGATTCTTTAACAAACTAACAGCTAGCAAATAATTACTGCTGATAAACTCATCTTTGTTGGGAATGTGAAATTTAAAGATAGAAATACAGATGGCCAGTCGGGGGATGGCACGTGGCACGGTACGGGCATGGCAGGTGTCCGTACAACACGGCACGACATTACCCGCACATGGGCTGGGCTAAGCTGGGCTGAGAATTTTAGGCATGTAGGCCTTAAAAGCATAGCACGTAAAAAGGCCCGCAATAAGCACGTTTCACTTTTTAATGAAAGTAAACTTAAAATTTTATGATTTAAAATTAAATTTTTATATTATATTAGCGTAAGTTTTTTAAATTCATTTAATTCTTAGTTTAAAAAAAATACTCTAATTGATTTATATTTATAATTTATTAAATGAATAATTGATACCATTGTTTTGATAAATAAAATTTGAAATATCATGATTTTATAAAATGTATGTATTAATGTTATTATGGACTATGATCTATGACTAAGTCCAAGTGAACAATTAAGTTAATCCTTAAGAAAAATTTATTATTGTTGTTGTTAAATATTAAAAAAGAATTCTAATATTGTAGGATCTAACTGAGTAATTAGTATTACGTTCTCTTACTATTATTAGTTTATTATTATTGAATATGGACTTAGTTTTGAATTTGACTAAATGCACATAGACCTAAAAAGGTACATAGGCTTAAAAAAAGATAACCAATAGTTTGCATGCCCTCTTCAAAAAAAAAAAAAGCTTGTCGTGCATTTTTTCTTAAGCATGGAATGGCACAACCTACGGCACAACACGCGTGGATGGCACGAGTGGGTACAGCACTTGTGTCGGGCGGAGCCTAAGCTAAAAAAAATGGGCACGACATGTCACGACACGAGCCACATGGTGGGCATGGCACGGCACGAGCCCGAGCCCGCATGGGCCTTCCTTTGACGGCTGGCATGGCCTGTTAGCCATCTCTAAATAGAAATTTATTCTCTTAAACTACTTACTGATTCCAATTGTGAATTGTTGTTTTCTTAACTTTTATCTGTACACATTCCCTGCTCTTTCCTATACAAAGTTACGATGTACAGCAAAATCATGTAACAATGCTGACAGCATTGACATGGAAGACAGTATTGGTGTCAAGGAGACTCACAATGTTGCAGTTCTTGTACATTATTACTAGCATAAATTCTGGAAATGTAAAATGGATTCTTAGCATAAAGAAACACCATAATTGTAAATCATAAACAGTACCTCAGATATTCTCTTCTTTGCTTTCTTTCTTGTCCCTAAAACTTGACAGATATCAGACAATAAGTCACATACATTATTAAGCAGAAACATAACAGTGCAAAAGCTTTAAGCAGTTCTGAAATGGCTCAATGTCAGTCAGGCAACAAAACAAAAGGACATTTATCAACTTTGCTAATGTTGAAGTCCAAGATTGGCATAGCTATCACACAGAAAAATTTCAGTTCCATCAGCTGGTACTCTTTGAACTTCACAGTACTGCACCATTCAAGCCAAAAGGTTTAATAATTTAGAGTTGCCAAAACTGCACAGCCATACAACCATTATGATTAATTCCTGGTGTCTTATCAAAAAAATATGCAATCTAGCTCAAACTAATTGCTCAACCTATATAACATGTGGCATGTACCAGACTTACATATTTTCCTTGGGTCAAGGCCAACATCTATTATCTGTTCCTTTCCCGTTGCATCCAATTTGTAAAAGAGGCATACACATCTACAAGTTTTAAGCTTTTAACCATTAACTGTAACTCATTATATGCACGGGGCTCAAGATTAAGTATATAAGTGCATTTTAAGTTCTTCACATTTTGTGAGTTCTAATGGTTCCCCTCTATAAATTTCCTTACCACAGGAATTACTTTTCTCATTTCCTAAGTCCTCATAAGCACTGATCAGTATATTGAACTTCTGAAGACTCAAAACTAAAGGAGCCAAGCTTACATAATGGAAACTATGCCTAATCAGGGGTCATTATTTCTTGGTTTATCTCCAACACATGGCAACTCCAACTAATAATTAAACAAGGTGACTAAAAACATCATTGAAATTTAGTATAGATCATTATTTGCAAAGATTCCCAGTACTTACACAAGCTAGTACGTCAAATGCTAATCATTCGGTCTTCAGTAGTAGTACTTCTTGCGCGCAACAAAAAATCTGTACTCTGTTTCTTCTTTCATTTCTAAATTTACAACTCTAATATATAACAATTACAGAAACTATGCACATACAAAAACTCATACCATTCATATGTCCAACCAATATCATATTGTATGAGAGAGAGAAAAGGGAGGGCGGGAGTGGGGTGTGGAAACTAACCAATACTCTTTTCTTTGATTATTTTTCTTTTTCCCTTGGGGACTTTATCCTGCAACAACAGCAGAAACTATTCATTCTGTGCCCTTCACCACCAGTGAGTAGTTGTCATGAAAAGGCAAAGACAAACCATACTTGAGACTAGAACTTGTGGGAAGCAATAGGGGAAAAAAGAAGAAAACAGAAATACAAAGCTCCCTCTAACCTGATCACTATTACTTTTTAAACCATTCGGCTGCAACTTCTGAGCAGAAGCTGGAAGAAATTAATGGCAGTTATTATTCTGAATTTTGTAATTGCATGTCTTATGATAATTTAAGGATCTGGATGATCAACCACCTTTTGATCCTGAAGATTTTTTCGAACTGCTTGGGGAATTCTGGAATCAGAACAACTTTCTTAGCAAAATGTGCCACAGGATATAGTATAGCGTTCTACATAACAATGACCAGGAACCAAGGACAAATGAACATGCATGGATATGACCCAATCAAGAAAAACCTGCTGAAAGCCCGGGAAGGCAGGTGAACTGCAGTAATTTACCAGGTAAAGTTTAATCCACACTAATATCAATGATATTTTAGCATCAGGAAATTTCTTTAATTCTTTTTCAGACTTCTTTCTAGCAACAACGTAATGTAATTAAAATGACATTTCAGACCTTACTAATGACACTCATATAGGAACCTTTTATTATAAGTAATCTCAGGAAAGTATTTCTTAGCAACATTGAACAGTTTCAGTTACTATAATAGATTCTGTTGAGCCTTACCTTTTTCCCAACCTTCTTAAACAGTGTAGATATGGTTGCTTGAACAAGTGAGCTGTGATTACTGCCCAAGTCATCCCTGGACTTAGCAGCTGACTTGGAAATTTTTTTATTCTTAGCCACAGGCTCTATAGGTGATTGAATTTTCTTCGAGGAACCATTCTTTTCAGCAGCATTCCCACTGTCAACGTCAAGAACTACAGAACCAGGATTACCCATCTGTATTAACCAATTGAGGCAACCAATAAGTAGTTGACATTCAGTAAGCGATTACATACAGAAATTACAAAGTTCCAAAATTCAATTTAGCAAGAAAAACATAATGTTGAACAAGTAACTAATCAAGGTCTATTAAATTAGGATTTAGCCAATGGTATGTTCACTAGTTAAAACATCAAGCTTCATGTCAACCTTCTTTTCTTCTCCCTCAGATATGTCAGCAACTTTTTCATCAGGATTGTCCTCTGAAAACATTTCTGAAAATCTGAATCAACAAAAGACATCAGAAATTATTTGAACTTGCAATCTTCCGAAAAACTTTAAGCTTCTGAAAACGTAAGGTTAACAAAGCTAAATAGAAAATCTGAACCTGCCGGGTAGATGAGAAAAAGCGCGGAATCAGAGATCAACAGAAATTTGGTAGGAAGGACGATAGACTAACAAAGATTAACTAAAAGTTCCTGTGGTTGTCAATCTTTTAATTAAAAATTAGTTAAACAGCTTCCTTATACATCCAACTTTTTCAAACACCACCACATACTTCGAATTATGGATAACCTGGCCACAGTTGCCAAACCATACTGAGAATCAATGACAATACCAGAAAATTTCATGGAAGAATGAATATGTGTTTTGGTGTCTTATTAATCTAATTGTTTGTAGGAAGTACTTTTGCAGCAATAATGCCCATCATAATCTTCCAGCACAAAAATTATACACATGCATCACTAAGATAGTAGACTAGTGAATTGAATCATCAGGCAAAACAATGTATCACCATATAAGTCAAAGAAGCCTTGAAGCACTTCTCATAAACATTCCTGAAGAAGATAACTATCAGTAAATTGTAAAATAAATGTATCCTAAGCCTTAAATGATTAACTAACTACAATGACTAGATCAATCACATCTAAAGGGGACTGGATGATGCTTTAATATTTCAGGCAATATGAGGATGGTTGCAGCTGCTGCCAACATCAGTAAAGGATGTCAAGTGAAATAAAATGGTTAGAATAATACTTGAACTTTTTCCCAGCAGTTCTACTCGAGTGTTGAACAGGTGTCGTTTCCATCTTTTCTTTTAATTTTTTTTCAGCATCAGAAAATTCATCTTCACACTCAGCCTCAGTGGAGATTTCTTCTAATTCTTTCATTCCGGTCTTGTGAACACCTTGTTTAGATGCTTCACCAGCACCACCTTTAAAGTCATATTCCACGTTTTGTCCCTGAACCACAAAAACATTTTGTATCTTCCAATAAGCTGACAAGTATACGAGCAATATACACATTCAACACCTAACAAACTGGTAATAAAGATCCAACCTCACTCAGTTCTTTGGGAAAATCGAGTCGGGCTTCGTCTGGATTCTCATCTCTTTTTCCAATCCACCAGCCATCGGAAAATACAATCTGGAAATTCAGCCATTAATGATAAAAAATACTAGAAACCGCCCAAAAGTTTGTTAAAAGCACAGTAAAGAATAATGAAGCATGCATACAATTGTTTAGAATTTATAAAAATACGAGGGCCAGTGAGGAAGAAGGAATTTAGCATGTTTTCACTCTTATTAACATGCAAGGTGATCATATCGAGGTCCTAGAGTATAGAATAACATTAACGCAAATATTATGGAACTATAGCTTCAAAACATGGTATACTTGCAAAATGAAGGTCATACTAAAGGAGGAGAAAAATCCCCTATGTCAAGAAAGTATAAGATAATAAAATGGATGCTGCATAGATGTTTAATTAAACCATATAACTAAAGAATCCAACTTGAGGGCAGTGTAGTAGGTTACAATCTTGGTAGCTGTGAAACTTGTGGGATGTAATATCCCAAGTTAGTGACCCCAAGGGAGATTACAAGAAATTGGAAACCAAAGGTCTTAACCAGTCAATAAAACCGTCAGGGTTACTGCAGAGAGTACTGGGCATGCTCTGAAATCATCCTCTCAACAGGTGCTGTCAACCAGCCCCCACCCAGCCCAACCACTTTATTTGATTCAAGAAGAACAAATTCTAATTTGTTTCTTCCTAGGCACTGTCCTAACACCAGGCTGCTTGTATAAGAAATTATCCCCTGATATTCATAGACATCTGATGACTTAAAAGAATAAGCTTCTAAAGTAAAGGTACGATTATCATACCCTTATCTGGTTATTCAGCAGGAATGGGGGAAAGAAAAATTATTGAAGCAAAGTGAAAGTTAAATCATAGAAAACTTTTCTAGGTTGCTCAATCTTTGATTGAGTAATCAAAACTTCATTTTTTCTCTATATTGTAATGGTTACATATGATGTTTTTCATCACTGGACGCTCAATAATGTAAGCGTTTCATGCTGTTGACAATTCTATCTGCAATACACTTCCCCATTCTACCCCAATCAATTTAACAATTACAAAACCTCTAAAACAAAAACAATAAAAAAATAGTAAATATTTCACAAAGTTATCAAATATCCAAGCGAAAAAGAACCCAAAAGAGAAACCGAAGAAAACAAAACCACGTACCATGTTGTCAAAATAATCCTCACACATTACATTCTTCCCACCTCTAGAGAACTGCAAAGTCAAGTACCTGTTCTCCGGATATAAAATAGTTCCAAACAACTTCATCCGACCCTAAAATAACATTCACAAAACAAATGATAATGAGTTATTACACTAAAAGTATACAAATAAACCCCTGCACGGACAACAGAGCCATTGAGGTTAGCTACCAAGCAAAAACAAACAGTTATGAACATAAACATTGAAGATTTCAAAGTGCATTCATACTTGTTGTGTGATGAAATCAATAAACGTTTAAGTGGTTGCTGGAATTTATCAAGCAGTTTAGATAGATTCCTAAATGTGTACGGAATCATGACAAAATTAACAATAACAATAATAATAACATTAAAAAATAAAAATAACCTGAGGAAAATCAAGATAGAGAATGGGGTTCTGGGTGCCCAAATTCTTTAATTCACCGATCCTGCCGCCGCCCTTCGGAGCCAAAAGACCCGGAAAGGAGAACAAGAAGCGATTCTTTCGCTGAGATGATTTCCTGAGAATGTCTTTGCCGTGGTGCTTGATGACTTGCTTCGAGGGGCCCAGAGGCGCAAAACCCCTGGCTGGATTCTCTGCTACTATCTTCCTTCTGATTGCAAGATTCTTCAGCCTCGTCCGCTCCACGTTCTTGTCTTCTTCATTCTTCTTTGATTTTGACGTCGAAGGATTCACCATTTTTGTTGTCTTTTTGCTCAAAATCTACGTGGGGTTTGTGGGTGAATGCTGTGAGTTTTTTTTTTTTTTTTGGGCTATTCTTGCTTCAAGGAATCAAGGCGGGAAGCTGCAGTTATTCTTCTGCGCTATGTCGAATATGAAAAGGGAAGAAAGGAAGAGGAATTTGTTCCCCCGCTATACCCTTAAAATATGGTATTTATTTAAATATACTCTCGTAATTTAAAATTCTTGATATATGTCTTTTTTTTTTATGTGTAATTACTGAATTACTCTAATTAAAAATCTAATTCCTCAAAATCATTCACGACCAAGTCGCGTACACAACGCCCAATTCCCTTAATTCAAACATATTGAATCCAATCGAAACAGAAAAAAGAATAAGCTCTCGTCCGGTGAGGTTGTTGTGTAGTTTCACCAGTACCAAGTTGTTGGCACAACTCTCTCAAATGAGTTCGATGAGCATCCTAAGATTTACGGGATGAAGTTGTGGGCCACAAATGAGGCTTGGGCCTAGTCCAAGTTCTGGTGAGTGACTTTGTTCATATTCTAGGATTCAACCATCTTTATTGAATGACTGGAGTGAGATCGGTTTAGCTGGTATATTTGTGGGTTTCTCCAATTGTTTGGTTTTCATCAGGTACTTTCTTAGAAAGATGTGAAAGGTTAAGAAAAGAAATGGTCAAATGCTTGCCATTAACGAGGTGTACTTCGTTTTAATTTTAAGTCTTTATGCTTGAATCTTTCTTTTATAGTACTTTTTTCTCTTAAAAAATTATTAGAATGAAAGAAGATTGAAAGCCTTTGTGGCTTATCTTTAGTCACCCAATGGTTGGGTGTTTGTAGGCTTGGCAAAATGCGGGTCAGTCCGGATTTTGGTGTTGTCCGGGATCGGACTGGATGAGAGAAATACAAGATCGGACCAGGGTTAAAACCCGATTTTTTCGGGTCTGAGTTTTGATCCGGGCTTTCTAAACCCACATGTGATAACTTCAATTTTTTTTCTTCAATTTTTTCTTTCATTTTTCTAACAATGCAAATTTAAAAAAAGAAAATAATCAAATAAACTCATTCAATCTCAAACTTTAAAAAAGAAAATAGTCAAATACAAATATATAACACACTAACAATGCAAATTTTGCACAAATGATAAATTAAAATTATTTCAATCTACTTTCTAATACCTACATTCATCCCATTTCTAACTTAAACTCATTCAATCTATATATAAAATAAATAAATTAAATTCAACAACACAATAATCACACAATAAATTTAAATAATATCCAACATATCATAAATTCATAATTATATATTTATATATATATATTTTTTAATTTATTAAAAAATCGGGTCCGGTCCGGGTTCCGAGTTTTTGGTGTTGAACCCGAGCCCGGGCCCGGAAATGTCCGGGTTTGAGAATTTCAAACCCGGGTCCGGTTTTTATGTGCATGCGGTCTGGGTTTTGCCCGTACCGGATTGGCCGGGTCTGGTCCGGGCGGGCTTTTTTGACACCCCTAGGTGTTTGGTTTCTTTTTATTTGTTTCATCCTGAGATTGGCTAGGAGAGGTAAAGGGTAGGTAGAGGAGTTTTATTATTGGGAGCTTAGTAATTATGGATGCTGAGGAATTGATTCGCAAGTGTCAGGCAGTTCACTTAAAGGAAGAGGAAGAAGATATAGTTACTTTCATGGGAAGAATAAAGATACATGGAGAGAAAATGGTTGCTCATTGCCTTGTTGGAAAGGTGCTGCTTACAAGAGCATTAATAGAGAGGGTTTGAAGACAACATTGCAACAAGCTTGGAGAACGATCAAAGAGGTAAAGATTGAAAGTATAGGGAATAATATTTTCCTGTTTAAATTTGCTTCTGAAGAAGAAAAGAAAAGGATCCTTATGGGGGGGACCATGGCATTTTGATAAGGCTCTGATATTGCTAACAAAACCAGCAAGTATTAGAGATATTAAAGATCAGTCTTTCACTCATACAATATTCTGGGTGCAGATCCATAATATACCCATAATGTGTATGAATAGAGAGGTCATACAAAAGTTGGGGGAGAGGATTGGTCTGGTAAAGGAAGTAGAAATGAATGAAAATGGTTTATGCATAGGGCAGTTTGTTCGAGTCCGAATATCCATAGACATCACAAAGCCTCTAAAAAAAGTTGTATTCTTGCAACAAGATAGGGCTAAAATCCCAATGCCAATTCTGTATGAAAAATTACCAGATTTTTTTATTTTTGTTGTGCGCATATCGGCCATCAATATAGAGAATGCTTAAAATACAAAGGTCAATAGAAAAAAGATTTGCCTTTATGGTGGATGGATGAGGATAGCTACACAAGCTAAAAGGGCAAAACAAAATTGGAACAGTGAGGAGTTAATCGAGAACTATTTCAATCAAAAGCTAATGTCACAATAGCAAGCAACCCAAAATCACACCAAAACCAACACAGCCCGCTTGGAAAACACAGACCATATAAGGGTAAAGAGGGTACAGAGGGAGAGTACACTGGAGAACCAGTGGATACAAGTCACAAATCAGGGGCTGACATAGAGTAATTAATGCTGAAGACTTCAGAGCTGGAAAATCTGCAAGAAGATTATCAATGCAAGATCAACGAGAAAACCAAGGAGCAGGACAAGGCAGCTCAAAATGAAAATCAAGTGAGAAGCAAAAGTGTGAAGGCAGTAAATGAGATTTAGAGGGAAAATAAGAGCCCTGAATGAAATGAACAGTTACGGGAACTGGTTAAAGGAAAAAAGGCTTAAGAAATGCTTAATAATTCAGACGAAGAAGAGGTAGTTAATGGGCCAAATAGAGCAAAAGCGAAGCCCAAAAGTAAGAAGTGGAAGTCACAAGCTAGAAACACGAAGATGGTAGGAGGGAGTGCAATCGGGCCAACCAATATCAAAAGGCCCAACAATGAGGTTAGTTGGTCCAGTCCAGTCCAGAAAGAAAAAAGAAAAGAATACTGAGCTCATTAAGGCAATCTCCAAAATACAACCAATTAAGCCCATTAAAACAAACGCTCAATCATAAGCTCAAAAGGGCTTTACAAGCAACTAGACAACTGAAACTAGTTGATAAAGAGCAAGATGCAAAGGAGGGATTGGAGGTAATGAAGGAAGATTTATCAGCGGGAGCTGGTGGCCAGCCCCGCCGGCAGTCATGAAGATCTTAAGTTGGAACGTTCGAGGTTTGGAGAAGCCTCGAACGCGTCTAGCAATAAAAAAAATTCTCCACCTGCATCGGCCCTAAATCTTTTTCTGCTGTAAAATAAAGATGGCGGCTCAACATGTTAACTTGGTGTGTAGGAGTTTCAATTTCAAGAATTGCTTTGCCATAGATAGAATTGAAATAGGAGGAGGACTAGCTTGGTTTTGGAGCTCGGCAGTAGAAGTCAACATCAGTTCTTATAGCTCCCATCATATAGATGCAGTGGTGCACAATGAAAATGGATTGGTATGGGGATGTAAGGGGATCTATGGCCATCCAGAATCCATCCAAAAGTAGCATACTTGGACTCTCCTGAAAATGTTAGCAAATCTTTCTTCCTATCCTTGGTGTTGCTTTGGTGACTTTAATGGAAGTATGCACATGCATGAGAAGCACAGGGGGAGCAATCAAAACTTAAATATAGTAGTTGACTTTAGAGAGGCTGTACAAACTTGTAACCTGGTAGATATATGATATAAGGGGTCTTCATTTACATGGTCAAATAGGAGATATGGACCTCACTTTATTGAAGAAAGGCTTGACAGATTCTTGTATAGCAAAAATTGGAGAAGTAAATTCCATGATACTACAACAACAAACCTTGCTAATTGGGTATCTGATCATTGCCCGATTATTTTAGAGGTGAAAGAGAGAGGTGCGGGGTCAAAGTATGTAAGCAGATCCTTTTCCCGAGACCACTACGAGGATATGTGGAGTTCGTACAAAATCTGTAATAGCATAGTTAAAGATGAGTGGAAAAGCTATTGTATTAAAGGGTGGGAGAACCCAGTGCATGCTTCCAGAGGGCAGCAAAAAGTACTTTAATTCAGCTCAAGTTCTGGAGTAAAGATGAGTTTGACAGCAGACAAAGAAAACATGACAAGTTAATTCAGCAATGGAAAAACCTTAAACATAACACTGCAAGGCTGGGTAATGGAGAAGAAATAAGAAAGATCGAGAGTCAAATAAACAACATGCTGCTTGAAGAAGAAATTTATTAGAAACAAAGATCGAGAGCGAATTGGCTAAGAGAATGAGATAAAAATACGAAGTACTTCCACTCCAAGGCATTGGCTTAGAAGAGAAAGAATAAAATTTGGGAAGTATAAGATAAGAATGGGGTTTGGAAAACAAAGAGAGATGATATATAGAAAGGGAGTTTTGTGGATACTTCCAAAAGTTGTTCACTTTTTCTAGCCCAACTCAGACTCAAATGGAAATAACTTAGCAAGGTTTATCTCGAAATTTCACTGAGGAAACAAATGGCCAGCTCGAAGATCCTTTCACTCTAGAGGAAATTGCTATTGCTCTATCTCAAATGTGCCCTACAAAGGCCTCGGGACTAGATGGCTTGCCAACCGTTTTCTTCTAGAAACACTGGCAATCAGTTCGCGAGGGAGTAGTTACAACATGCTTACTCATTCTGAACGAGCAAGGTAACCCAACTCTGATCAATCATATTTATTTAGCCTTAGTTCCAAAGATTTCTAAGCCAAAAAATGTGACGGATTATAGGCCTATAAGCCTTTGCAACGTAGTGTACAAGATTGTTGCTAAGATACTGGCAAATAGAATGAAGATTATCATTTCTCAAATCATTTCCCCAACTCAAAACGCATTCATACCCAATAGGCTCATTACGGATAATGTCATTATTGGTTATGAATGCCTCCACAAAATTAGGCACATCAAAGTAAGAAAAAGGGATTGGTGGCGCTCAAGTTGGACATTAGCAAAGCATACAACATAATTGAATGGCACTTTCTGAAGATGGGATTTTCAGCCAATTAGGTGGACTTGATAATGAGGTGTATCACTACTACCTCCTTCTCAGTAATTATAATGAGGTACCAAAAAGTCAAATTCAGCAGGAGAGAGGTATTAAACAATGATGCCCCTTGTCCCCATACCTTTTTATAATTTGTGCCTAGATATTCTCAAATTTGCTAGCAATGGCTGAAGAGAGGCAGAGGATTAGATGATTGAGGTTTACTAAGGATGTTTCAATATCTCATCTACTATTTGCAGATGACAGCCTCATTTTTATGCAAGCATCAGTGACTGAATGTAAGCACTTAAAGGAGATTTTTTATTGTTATACATAAGCATCAGGCCAGCTTTTCAACTTGGAGAGATCTTGTATGTTTTTCAGTGGTAAAATCTCTAAAGCTCAAATTATAGCAATCAGGGGTATATTTAATCTCAAAGTGGTCTCCAAGTATGAGAAGTATCTAGCGCTACCTCAAATGATTGGAAGAAAGAAGACAAGTTTTTTTAACGATGTTAAACTCAAGGCGCTCAATAAAATCTCAAATTGGCAGCATGAGATGTTTTCCAGTGGTGGTAGAGAAGTTCTTATCAAAACTGTAGCCCAAGTAATTCCAACCTACACAATGAGTGTCTTCATCTTCTAAGGGGCCTGTGTGATGACATACAAAGGGCTATAGCGAAATTTTGGTGGAGAGGTGGGGATCGAAGGAAAATAAACATAGAATTCATTGGGCAATGTGGGAACGGTTAAGCCATGCAAAAAGCAAGGGAGGGATGGTGTTTAAAGACTTCGCTAGCTTCAATCAAGCTCTAGTTGCGAAGCAAGGATGGAGGCTCCTCTAGGTTCTCAACTCTCTAGTCTCAAGGGTTCTACAGGCTTGATATTTCAGAAACTTTAGTTTTTTTTAGGGCAGAAGCAGGTTCCAATCCATCATTTATATGGAGAATTATTTTATGGGGTAGGAAAGTAATTAGAAGAGGAATTAGGTGGCGGATAGGGAATGGGAAAAAGACTTCAGTGTATAATGATAACTAGTTACCAAGGCCAAACTCCTTTAAGCCTTTTTTCTCCATCAATTTTGTCTGAGAATTCAGTTGTAGCAGATTTTATCAATGAAGAGAACCAATGGGATGAAGAAAAGTTGAACCAACATTTTCTCCAGGAAGATGCATAGGTGATTTTTAAAATTCTCTTACCAAGAGATCAGTCAAAAGATGTACCCTTGTGGCATTTTGACAGAAGAGGGGAATACTTGGTTAAAAGCGAGTATCAACTGGCACTTAAGATTAAATTTCCAGAGACCTTCAGTAGCTCAAGAATTAATTCAAATCAATGGAATGCTTTGTGATCCCTTGAGCTCCCTGAGAAGATCAAGATTTTTATGTGGAGAGCCTTAAAGGACTTGCTGCCCATTGTTGAGTGTTAGAAAATGCATATTTATAAAGGAGAAAACCGTCATTTTACATTTCAAGTCTTACTAACAACCCTTACTTTTATGTATTTAACCTTCTTGTGATTTAATTACATGTGTTTTATTTTAATTAAGTATTTTATGTATTTTAGGGGCATTATAGTCATTTCACAATAAAGGAGAAATCAGACGGCAAAACGGACATCATTTTTGAACTCAGGACGGTCAAAAACCTTAGGAGGAGCATAAGAGGAAAAATGGCACTATTCACATGTACGGTACTATTCACTTGTACGGTACTGTATACGTAGACGGATGATGACGTGGCATTGACCGATGATGTGGCATTGACTGATGAGGTGTCACGATCCTGTTGGACTAAAATTCTTATGTACTGTTGATGGTGACATGGCAGCATATCAGTGGACGAAAAATCTCGCGTACGGTGCGTGCATCACACAGGATTATTTTCAACCAAACCGCGTTACTGTTCATCCGGGTCAAACCGTGTTACTGTTCATCCGCGTGGTCAAACCGTGGACTGTTGACTGATGACGTGGCGCAATCCTGAGCGTCCAAACTGTTTTTAATCCGATGGCCATGATTTACTCCATGTATCTATAAAAAGGGGGCCTCTCCCCCCTAATTTGATATCTCTGAATCTATTTTTGGACTCTGTTTTCTGTAATTCCCTCTCCATCTTGTATTTTCTTCGTATTTTAATAAATTCTCATTTTGCCCCTAGTTCAATTATGAGTGGCTAATTTTCTTTCAAGCTTGGGTTGAAGGTGAAGTCTCAACATGTGTCATGGACTTAATTTGGTAAATTTATTTTCTCTTCCCCTCTAGTTTTTGTGGATGTTTTGACTTCTCGTCGACAAATAATACTAATCTTGTCTAGTACCGCCTTGGTTTCACCGGCCCTCTAGTACAAGGTTATTATTATTTGGCACGATAAGCCCTTAGCACCATATTGATTAGAGCGTGGTTCATAAGGTGTGGATTCCCCCCTCATGATTTAATTGGCATTAATACGGATTATTTAGCCCATGATGCATGTTGATACGGATCCAGATACCCAAGTATGTCAATTTAATAGATTTTCTCTACAATTCATTCTCTCCATTGCAATTCCAATTTTAGAATTTATTCTCGCCATTTTAATTTAAGTTTTAGCATATTCCAAATCACTTCCACCATAAATCCAACCACTCATTTACAAAATTAATTCTACACATAATTAAAATTCACCTCCTCGTGGAATCGACATTCGTCACCATTGATCTATACTACAATAGATTCGTGTGCTTGCGAGTACATTAAAATTTGCACAACACCCATAACAGAGAACCTCTGGAAAAGAAAGGTGCTGCAAGAGCCAATCTGTCAAAGTTGTAAAAAAAGTGTCGAAACTATTAGCCATGCTCTCTTAGCATGTAAAGCAGCGAAGAGAATATGGCTTCCAAGCCCTTGCACTCTACAAAGCTTGAATCTCCAAAATTGGGACATGCTCAGCAATTTCCAAGAATTGGCAACAAGACTTAAGAAAAATGATCTTGAACTGTGGATAGCCTACTGCTGGGTGGTGTGGTTCTCTAAAAACAAATCCATATTTTAGGGAAAAAAGATTACTCCAGATGAGGCAGCGCCAAAGGCTGAATCAATTATGCTGCTTACTAAAGAGTAAGGAACCCTGATGCATCGCATATTAACAATTCTAGAAGAGAGAAAATGCAATACTAGACCCCCTCCTCAGAACATGTTTAAGATTAATGTTGACGCAACCATAAGCAGCAAGAATCATAGAGCATGTTTGGGAGCTGTAGTAAGAAACTCTTTTGGCAAGGTGGTTGCAGTTGGTTTTTATCAGTCTCTTTTTAACGAAAGTGTAAGTTTTGCTGAGGCAGAAGCTGTTTAGTGGGCATCCAGGTGGCAAAAAAAGCAGCCATTACCTCATGTACAATAGAGTTAGATTGTATGGAGGTGGTAAATTCGGTTAACAACAGCAGAACATAATTTTTTTGGGTAATTGCAGAGATCCAAAAGCAAAGGAAGAAGTTTCATAAGAATATTTTTCAGTATGTACCTAGAAATTGTAATGCTAATGCCCACTCCCTAGCCAAATTTGGCTTAGAAGAGAAATCATGTGCTATTTGGCCTGATTCATTACCAATTGAAGTGCAAAATGTATTTAATGTGTTGTGAGCAATGAAAGGTTTACTTTCTGATTAAAAAAAAAAACGAGGTGTATTTCTTTTTTTCCCATTTCAAAACTCACTTAATAGTGTGCTCTGTTGTTTATTTGGTAGGTGTTTTCATTAGGAAGTCAGTTGTAACTTGTGTCATTATTAATTGTTTTGGTGCTTTGCCAATTTTTTTTTTTTTGGTTGCCATTCCTAAAATTCTATCGTGCATCTCTAATACATTTATAGTTCAGTACATCTGTATAATATAGTCTAGAAAATTATGTAAATTCTCTGTTGAAATAAGAATTGTTGCCAAATTACTTTGATTTCTCATGTTAAGTAGCTTTATTTGATGGTTATTTGGTTAGAATTTGATATGTGTTTTGATCATATAAATCTTGCAACTGCAAACTGAATATTCTAAAATCATTTATTAAATAATTATTTTGGATTCTTATTTGATTGTTGATCTCTATTCACTTTGTAATTTAGTGACTTTTTGATTAAACCCATAAGATAAATGAGCAATTGTGTTGGTGAATGTTGTGTTTTGTGAAGCTGATTCTCAATTTAATAGGCTTCTTGATTGGATCATATGTCTTTCAATTTGATTTAAGTTGTTCTTTTTATATGCCATTATTAGTTTAATTAATCATCTATTTAATTTGTATGTATAATTTGAAAAGGTAGGATTGAGTCTACAGCTATCACAGAAGCTTTTAGAGAGTTTCAATGAGAACAATTCTCTTTCCTCTTCTTTTATATAATTAATTACTCTACATGTGCAAGCTTTGCTTCTTGTTCATCCATCTATTTAGTTGTTGTCTCTTTCTGCATCTCTACATATGCCCTTTAGTTGAGTTTTAGAAACTTAACATCAATTGTATTATATGAATATTGAGCAATCTCAATAAATCACATCATGTGCTGATTTGGGTTTTCTTCATTTACCCTTTTGGTTCTTGTTTCAGCCACTCCATCAACCGTTTTTACTCTACTATTAAAAATCATTCATAAAATCACAACCCATTACTTTAATGGAGAGAAAACAATTAGGTTTTGTGTCAATGATGCTGTAAATGGATACATAATTATACAACTTCGGTTTTCTTATTTTCTCACTTATGATATATAAGGTTATGTTTATTTTGCTTCTGTTTTTGTGTTCATTAGAGAGTGTGATTGCCTTTTGTTTCTTTGTTGTGAATATAAAATTGTTGTTAGATTTCTGCCTTTGGTTTTTAGTACCCTTAAGAAATAACTTTACTTCCAGCTTATCTTGTTTTTTATTGGAAGCTTTAAAAGATTACTGATTTTGTTCTTTTACTAATCAAATGGAGCTAGCATGAATTGGTTGTTGTTTGATTCATGGAATGAAGTTGTTTTCAAGTTTGGTTTTGGAATTATATTTCTATGGGCTGTTCAGATTTGGTTTTGTTTTTTAAGATCAGTTTCTTGATCTCCTTTATTGATATGGTTGCTCCTAGAGGTGGCCAGTGGGTTGAATGGCACGAGGCATGGCAGTGTCCGTACAACACGGCACGGTACGAGCATGTTACGGTAGAGCACGCGGCAAGGCACGACACGCACGTGGGCTAGGCCGGGTTTAGAATTTTAGGCACGTGAGTCTTAAAAGCACAGCAGGATTAAAGATAGGTCAAAGCACGACACGCGAAAAAGCACGCAAGAAGCACGTTTCATTTTTTAATGAAAGTAAACTTAAAATTTTATGATTTTATAAATAACTTGAAATTGAATCTTTTAATATATTTTATTAGTTCAAGTTTTTTATTTATTTTTAATTCTTAGTTTCAAAAAAATTATAATTGATTTATGTTTATAATTTATTAAATAAATAATTGATATCATAATTTTAATAAATAAAATTATAAATATCATGATTTTATAAATATGTATTAATATTATTATAAACTATGATATATGACTCTATGTAATTCCAAGTTAACAATTAAGTTAACCCTTAAAAAATTATTATTTTTGTTGTTGTTAAGTACTAAAAAAGAATTCTAATACCATATAATCAAACTTAGCAACTAATATTACATTCACTTATTATTATTAATTTATTATTATTTAATATGGACTTGAGTTTTGAATATTGATTATATTAAATTTTAATAAAGACACATGAATCCAAAAAAGTACAAAGGCTTGAAAAAAATAAGATAACAACTTGGCATGCGCTTTTAAAAAAATAATAATAAAAAAGTTTAGTCGGGTTTTTTTCCTAGGCATGGCACGACACGTGTGGGCATGGCACAAATGGGCACAACACGTGTGCCGAGTCGGGCCTAAGTAAAAGAAATTAGGCATGACACGACACGAAACGCATAGTGGGCACGACATGGTACGAGCACAAGCACGCGTGGGCTACCTTTGATGGGCTTGGGCCGGCACGGCCCGTTGGCCACCTCTAGTTGCTCCAAACTGAAAGAAAAAAAAAAAAGAACCTATAATTTGTAATATGTAATTCTTACTAAGACAAAGGACACGAAACTTCAACTTTGTCCAAATAATATAGAACTTTATTACATGTTTGATTTCACATTTCTATTTAATTATAGATTAAAAATTGCATTTTCTTTCTTTGTATTGTGCAGCCAAGAAGAGATTATACAAATTTTTTCTTGAAATCATTGTACATAAGTTGAATCATTTGCTTTGTATATACTTGGCTATAGTCGAGTAATGAAAACTATATTGAACTGGTGTGTTGTGTAATTTTTCTAATTGGTTTAGAATATATTATTATGCAACTTTTTAGGTGTATTTATATTATAATTCAAACATTTTTGTGTTTATGTAGATGGAATCGAAAATCAAGGAATCTGATTATTTTAAAGCAAAGATTTCTAACCGATCATCACTAGATGCAGTTGAAGACATTAAAAACAACTATGTGAGGAGCAGGCCAATATATTCAGACGTTCTTATTTCGGTCATTTTTTTAATGCCAAAGAGTTGAAGTTTTCTTCTTAGTTACTCTACAACATACTATTGAGAGAAGTAAAATTATGTGAGAAGACAATGTTGTTTAGGATTGGACAGAAAAATATTTGACTCTTAATGGAGGAGTTTGCCTTGGTAACATGATTGAATTGCAATCCATTATATGAGCCCAATACTGAAAATAGTAACGATGGTGAGAGAATAGTTGATGAGTTCTTAGATGGAAATTGTGCAATCATAACAAAATAAATTCGTGAAAAGTTTGTGAATGCTAATTCAAATGATGACATAATAGACTTGCCATGTCATACTTTGTAAAGTCGATATTACTTGGAAAGGAGAATAAAAATTATATAAATGAAACTAATGTACTCCTTGTGGATAATTTTAATGAGTTTAATGAATATCCATGGGGATGCTCTTCTTTCAAGATGACCATTGAGAGTTTGAGAAAAGACATTACAGATCGTGTGGCTAAGTATAAGAAGATGTCGAATACGCATTGTAAATATCAAGGGGCAACATATAATGTCCATCGATTCTAGAGATGGCAAAACCCCGGGCCGGGTCCGGGTATTGCCATGACCGGACCCTGCCCGGATGCAACCGGTCCGGGTCCCGGTCCGGGCCGGGTTTTAATCCGGGTACCCGAATTTTATAATTTTTAATATTTTATGTGTGTATATTTTTTATTTTTTGGTAATTTTATAAGTTTTAAATTTATTTCAATAAAATTTGACATGACAATATAAACTTTAAGTGTTTAAAACATTATATATGTATAATAAATAAGTCAAATAAATATAAAATATTTAAAATAATATATATTTTATAATTTTTTTTAATAAAATCCGGGTTCCAGGTTTATCATGTGATGCCCAAGACCGACCCGGCTTCATACCCGGGCCGGGTATTACCCGGCCCACAACGCCCGGGTACGGTCCGGGTCCGGGTCCGGACCGGGCGGGTATTTTTGCCACCTCTAATCGATTCCCTCACGACTTTCTGGTAACAAAACTAAACTAGTTAATATATGTAGATGATGAGAATTTCAATGAATAGTGGCTGAAGTACACTAGTGGAGTTGCAATTAAACATCAAATACATGATGGATTTTAATTTTTTGAAGATTGTCTATGCATTCCACAAAGATCACTAAGAGAAGACATCATTCAAGAGCTACATGCTGGAGGATTAGGAGGTCATATGGGACGAGACAAAACCATTTCCTCAGTAGAAACTCAATAGTTCTAGCAATATCTCAAACTTGATGTCTAGAAATTTGTCAAACGTTGTTATAGGTGTTAGACTGCAAAAGGAAAAATTCAAAATACCAAGTTATAAATGCCACTTCCTATTTTTAATGCACCTTGAGAAGACTTGTCTATGGATTTCATTTTGGGATTACCACGAACACAGAAAGCTTCGAATTCAATCTTTGTTGTAGTAGATCGTTTTTCTAAAATGGCTTATTTTAGTCCATACAAGAAAACTTCAGACGCTACCTGTATTGCTCAACTATTTTTTTTTTTCAAGAAGTTATCAGTGTACATGGGTTGCCAAAGACGAGAGTTTCTTATTACAATAACAAATTTCTTAGTCATTGTTTGCGTACTTTATTGAAAATACTTGATATAACTTTATAATTTAGTAACACTTGACATTCCTAAACAAATGGACAGACTGAAGTTATTAATCGCACACTGGGTAATATCTTGTGATGTTTGATTAAAGAAAACCCAAGACAATGGGAGAATGTTTTATCGCAAGCTAAATTTACCAACAACAATATGCCTAATCATTCTACTGGTAAATCTCCATTTGAAGTTGTTTACATTCATTCTCCATTGCACACTTTAAATTTGGTTCATTTACCAAAACCACCTGGAATGAGCATCATTGTTGATCATCTAATCGATAATGTGATCAACGTATATGGAGAGGTCAAAAGAAGCTGCAAGGATCTACCGCAAAATATAAGGCCATGACTAACAAGCATGAAAGGTTCAAGTCGTATAAAGTGGGTGATTATGTCATGGTATATTTACACAAAACTAACTTTTTATTTATATTAGAAATCATTCTTATATTTAATTTCTCTATGTCGGTCATTATTTGTATCTATTTATGTTTAACGTTTTTATTTCCTTAAACTTTTAATATCTCTCTTTTTCTCATTTCCTTTCGTCACCGAGAAAGAAAACTTATTCTTAATTCGGATGAGTCTTATTCTTTAATTCTAGTTTAATTTGGATGAAAAACTTTAACTTTTTATACAAAATCACGCAAAGTCCCTAATCCTTAATAGAATTTGATGCCACTACTAAAAACATTTCACCATCGTCGTCATCTCTCAAGAATTTTTTAATTGTATTTACTAATTTACATAAGCATCCTCTAAACTAAATTTCTGGATCCATCAATGATTGTGGTGGTTTCAAATGCATAAACAACTGATTCATTTTGAGGTGCTTATTAAAAGTGTATCCTCTGGTTTGGTGTGTGGTTCATGCTGTCATAATGGAACATTTGTGTGGAAATGTCTTTCTATTTCATTTTTATGGATTTGAGCTTTTCTAACTTCTTGTCAATTTCTCTGGCCGTTGAAAAGTGGACTACATTTGTTGCAATCATTATGTATTTTAGCAATTCTGTTTGAGAAACTTCTTGATTTTAGATGTTTGGGATGCTTAATATATATTTGGGAAATTATCATTCGTATACCATATAGATACTTTGTTATTAAAAATAATACAACACTTTGAGGGTGTATCAATTGTCCACCCTAAGTTGACAAAATGTATCTACCGTCCACCAAATCGTTACTTGCCGTTTAAATAGGATAACACCAGAGGGGTAATTTGATCTTTTCATATGATACAAGTGATAATTTAAGGGTATACAAGTGATAATAAAAGAATTTAAGGGTATACGAGTGATATTTTTCAAGGGTAAAATCGTCAATTCACTATAATTCCGTTAACTTTCAAACGGCAACTAACGGTTTGGTGGTCGGTAGATAGTTTTTGTAAATTTAGGGTGGACGATTGATACACCCTCAAAGTATTGTAGTATTTTTGATAACATAGCATTTATAGGGTATACGAATGATAGTATCCCTATATATTTTTTTCAAGTACCCTATTCTAGCAATATTTCTTTGTGTTTAATTGATTGGATGCATGCTAAAAATGATTGTGATGGATCGAAAATTGGTAAACAGTGGAGTAAAATTTGTGTGAAAGTTTTATCAACCACTTAAAAGAAATTTATGTAACATGAGATTGTAATAAGAGTTCAGTTTATGAAATCAGAGAAAGACAAAGAGATGAGATTTGGTAAATTGTGGTGTGCATTTCGAGTAGTAGACAGATCATTTATATACTTCTTTTTCTTTTAAAATTTCTTTATAAGACTTTAAAAGTGGAGAACAGTTCTTTGCTAAAAGTAGAGAATGTCAATTTTGTGTTCTCCACTTTTCTTATCATTAAAATGTATTTTTCTTAATTTTATTATTACAAAATATAAAATAGTCATTAAAAAGTAATACTGAACACACTTAGATAATGTTTACTTTTTGGATTGGAGTGAGAATCCTGAGGAGTGGGAATCCTAAGATTGAGAGTGTAGAGTGGGAATCCTAAGATTGAGAGTGTAGAGTGGGAGTGAGAGTATGTTGTTTACTTGCACTAAAATGGAAGCATGGAATGGAGATCAGAATCCAATTTATGTGTTTACTTTGTCTTGGATTGAGAGTAAATAGTTTCAAATTACAATTTTATCCTTATTTAAAGAATTATAGTTTTTAATTACAAAGTTAATAAAAATATATATTTAGTGAATAAACATTTATTTTATTATATTTGTAAATTTATAATAATTATTAATATTCTCAATTATGAACATCACAATTTTTTATTAATTTTAATTTTAATTATATAAATTAAAAATTATTGATAAGGGCAATATAAATGAAATATTTTTACTATTAACATAGTATGAAATTAATATTTTCTTAGAATAAACTATTTATTAGTATTAATTATTAATATTAAATAAATATAATACTATTCTTTTTAAATAAATATAATAATATTATATTTTCAAATAAAGATGGTATATAGTAATATTACTAATTCTCTATTAGTAAAATAATATTATTTTAAAGTAAATTAAACTTAGAATCAAACCCAATTATTATTTAGTTAAATTAATAATATTATTTAAATATTTATTAAATATAATTATAGTAAATTTAATAAAAAGAAGAGTAAATATAAAATGAAACATTATTTTATTTTATTTAATATAATTATATTAAATTTATTATTTATTAATATAATATTATTGATTACAAAATTAATATTTTCTTAGAATAAACTATTTATTATTATTAATTATTAATATTAAACAAATATAGTACTATTATTTTTAAAATAAATATAATAATATTATATTATTAAATAAAGATAGCATATAGTAATTTTTATTAATTCTTTATTAATATAATAATATTATTTTAAAGTAATTTCAACTTATAATCAATGTAAATTATTATTTAGTTAAATATAATAATATTATTTAAATAAAGATAATATTATTTATTTTATTTTATTAAATATAAAATATTAAATTACATTAAATTAAATTAAAAAAAGTAAAAAATGAAGAGGTGGGAGTGGATTTCCACTCCCACTTTTTCCCATGGGAGTCCCACTCCCACTCTCCACTCCAAAAATGAGTGGAGTCCACGGAGTGAGATTCCTAATCCTTTCTCAATTTATTAAAGTAAACACTAGAGTGAAAAGAATCCATACTCCTCACTCCCACTTCAGAAAGTAAACACAGCCTTAAATATAAATTTTGACACAAGTGAATTTAAAACTTGTTGAAATCAAACTGAACCGGCCCAGTATTATCCAATTCAACGGTTCAATTCGGTTCACTGGTTTCTTTAGCCACCCGTCAATATTTTGACAGTCAATCGGTAGCCCAACAAAGCGGCGGGCTTATGGGCTTACAAATATACACGCAGGGCCCACAAAAGAGCGATAAAAAGAATTTAATACGTGGCAGACACTCAACGCCCACTCTATTTTTGCCTTTTTCCGCTTCGCTTTATTTAATCTTTAAATCTAACGGTTGGATAATTCTTTCCATTTTCTAATTCAATTGAAAATTTGAAAAAAAATCAGAACTTACCATCATCTTCATCAACAAATGCGAAACTTTTTCTACGTAACGCAGATTTGAGAATGATTAGGGTTTAAATTTAGTGATAATGACAACGAGTAGTAATGCGGTGGCGATAGTTCCCTGTTCGTCTTTCACTTGTCTTTGCAGAAGCGCAAGCAAATTGTACGGTGAAGTAAAAGTTTCCGGTTTAGGTTTTGGCGTTGAGAGAGCGTTTGTGAGGGTTTCAAATCCTTGTTGCTCTAGAATGACACATGTCGCCACCCTAAGATATAGACTGAACGCGATTGATACTCGCATTGTGGAAAACGCCCAAACTACGGCCACTGCCACTGTTGAAATCCCCGTCTCTTGCTATCAGGTCGCTTCTTAATTCTCTGTTTTGTACATTGATTTAATATTTGCTTAAAAGTTTCTTTGAATAGTTTGTTTCGATTAATTGGAGAATTAGTAGTGTGTTTGTGTGGCGCTTTTGGCATCATTGTGAGTGTTTTTTCAAAGAAGCACTTCTTTAGTGCTTTTCGAGCGTGATTCAATAGCAAGCGGTTTTACTCAAATGCTTCCTAAAAAAGTGATCGCAAACACACTGATAACCTCAGCTTGATCAGAATGGTTTAGTTGGGCTGATCATGCAATTTCATTGTGTGCGTGCTTTTTTTTTTTTATAAATTTTAATTTTCAAAGTATTTGAAGTGTTCGTTGGCTGTGATTGTCATGTATTCATTTGATTGTCGTCCTTTCAAAGAAGTTGTTGCTGAGTAAATTGTATCGTTAATTAGAGAGGCCTAGGATAATGTGCGCCTAAGTTGCGTCTTGCTATGATTATGTGTTGCTTGGCTCTGTCCTTTCTATCTGTGATCTTGTTTATAGGGTTCCCTTGTTATTTTGTAGTGTAGTTTTGGGGAGTGTGTTTGTTTTTGTCAAAAGTGCTTTCAAATAAGCAAAAGTACTTTTTGTCTGAAAATGTTTGACTGTTTGGTTGAAATAGATAAAGGTGTTTTGTGAGGGAAACACACTCGGAGGGGCTCTTAGAGAAGCAACTACTTGGTACTTTTGTAGAAGACGAATATTATTAGATAGAAGAAATAACTCTTAAAATGCTGTTAGAAATACACTTATTTGGTGCTTTTTGAAATATCCCTTTTTTTATTTATTTTGAATAGAAAAGAGATCTTCAAGAAAAGAGATCTTCATGAAAGCATTGATTGCAAAAGCCCTTCCAGATGACGCTTAATTTCTCCAATTAAACTTAATCTCATAGCTCCCCTTTTTCCCATTTTATTTTGGTGCAACTATTAAAGCCAAGGGTAAAAAATGTCCCAAAGTTTAAATGTGAAGGCTTGAACTTAACTCATCATCCTATAACTGATTGTTGGATTTGTTAGGGGAGTTTCTTTTTCTTGTCAAGAGAGTTTGCTGCTGTTGAGGATGTAATGTAGGCCTGCTTCAGTATTTTTGATATTATAGTTGATGCACAATCAAAATGATGGGGCAACTGTAATTGGACTTGGTGGAGCAACTTGTAGAATTGCACAGTAATTAATTGCAGATGATACTGTACTGCATAGTGATGCAAACATTGACTTTAGTAGTGCATGGAAATGCAAATTAGAAAGTACTTCGTTGCATTTTCAAGGTAACAGATACAAGTGATTGTGAAATTCAGGGAGAACAAGGAAGGAGAACTCAAAGAAGGAAAGTAAGCAACATCTTGTTAGACCAATAAAACTTATGTTAGGGGCAAGGGCATTTTAGTAATTTTATTAATTAGGGTTTGGGTATAAATAAGAGATTAAAGAGTTATTTAGGGTTTATGTTGAGTTTTGTTTGGTAGTAGGAACCATTAGGAGTTTTGGGAGAAATTGACCTACCTCTCGAATTGTAGGTTAGGATTGTTGTTTTCTTTTGATTTAATCAATAAAAACCAGCCCTAATTTAGCCCTAAGTCCTATCAAAGTGGTATCAGAGCAAAAATCCTAGGACAATAGCAGCAAAGAAAGTGGACGCGCTTCAAGAAAAATTGGAAGCGGAGATTGGATTGCTCAAGGCCACCATTGACGAGCGATTTAATAACGTTCAACAAAAATTTTCATCCCTTGAAGCCATGTTGCTAAAATTGATGGAACTCCACCTCAACCCACCTCCAGCAACATCGATGGGCCATGGTGGTGTGGCAGGAGAAGGATCCGTTGGTACGGAACACGTGGTAGGCAACGACGCAAGAATCAGGGTGATTGGGCTGGGCGACTCGGGTGCGTTTTGGGGTGAGGCATGACCTGGGCATGCTGGATTTGGGTCCGAGCAGTGCGGATTTGGGTCTAGACAGGCTGGATTTGGGGGTGATCGATCGGGAGGAGGGATTTCTGGTGAGAGGGGGAGCGGTTATGACCGGAATGCGATTGGGCAAGGAGAATTTTGGGCTAGGTCTTCGGGATTGGCGGAAACGGGAGTAGATTTAGGAGGTTGGAGACCTCTAATGGCGCATAATTGGGCGGGGCTGACTCAATTTGGGGCAGATTCTAGGGTAAGGAAATTGAAAATGCCTATTTTCGAAGGCGAGGATGCCTATGGATGGGTGTATAGGGTAGAGCGCTATTTCGCCATCAATGGACTCTCAGAAAGTGAAAAAACTGATGGCGGCGGCGTTATGTTTGGAGGGAAAGGCCCTTGTGTGGTTTCAATGGCGAGAACAACGACAACCATTAAGGTCATGGGGTGAATTTAAGAATCGGCTGTTGGAGAGGTTTCGGGCCACTCAAGAGGGAGATCTTCATGAACAGTTTTTTGCTCTAACCCAGGAGAGAACGGTTATGGAGTATAGGTAGAAGTTTGAGTTGCTATTAGGGCGTCTAGGGGGACTTCCAGAGGTGGTATTGGAAGGGAATTTTATGAAGGGACTGAAGCCAGAAATCCGAGCCTCGCTACGCTTGCTAAGGCCGAGAGGGTTAGGAGAGTCAATGGAGTTGTCACAAATGATTGAGGATAAGAACATAGTAGAATGGGTTAATAAGAGCAATTCAGTCGATTTTTCATATCGAAACAGCACACCATTGGTAGGACAGAAAACCCAGACTTTAGGGTTTCAGCGAGAGATGCAAAGCACGCCACCAAGAGGCCAGAAAATGCAAATGATGGGGTTATAGAGAGATTCCCAAAGGGATCGGGTCAGTGTGGCACAACCGGGGGTGACTTTCAAACGCCTCACGGAGACAGAGATTCAGGATAAGAGGGCGAAGGGTTGTGTTTTCGATGCGATGAGAAATTTTCACCGGGGCATCGATGTAGGGATAAATCACTACAAGTCCTGACTGTGTGTGATGAGGAGGACGGCGAGGAAGAAGCCAAGGAAGAAGAGGCAGTAGTTTCCTAGATTTCACCTTGAGAACAAGGCATCTTTTTGGGAGGGGAGTAATGTTAGACCAATAAAAGTTATGTTAGGGG
The DNA here is from genome assembly GCF_000493195.1 of Citrus x clementina. NCBI lineage: Eukaryota > Viridiplantae > Streptophyta > Magnoliopsida > Sapindales > Rutaceae > Citrus > Citrus x clementina. Next base: position 17,752,438 of record NW_006262339.1, on the reverse strand, counting down.
CAAGGGCAGTTTAGTAATTTTATTAATTTGGATTCGGGTATAAATAAGAGATTAAAGAGTTATTTAGGGTTTATGTTGAATTTTGTCTGGTATTAGGAACCATTAGGAGTTTTAGGAGACATTGACCTACCTCTCGAATTATAGGTCAGGATTGTTGTTTTCTTTTGATTTAATCAATAAAAATCAGCTCTAATTAAGCCCCAAGCCCTATCACATCTTCAATAACTTTTGAAAATAATCACAAATACAGTCATTCTATTTGATGAACTGTAGTTTTTTTTTTTTAATAAATATACAGATATGTTATACACTTAAGATTTGCTTACTCTATTGTGGCTAGATTTCCTAAAATCAATAGGACTAGAAATCTTTATTAACATTTCTTTGAATCATCTGAAGACCTTATAACTTAGACTTGGCTCTTAGAAAAATCTACCCTAATAACATATAGATTAGGAAATATCTCTATGCTAATGAAGTTTGTTAGCCTCCTAATATTTGCTGTTAAGCATGATGTTTTCAAGCAAACTAAGTGTATATTTTGAAGTATCTCACTATATCATCTATCATAGGGCTAAAATTCTCAGGAGAATAGGAAGAGAATGCATGTTGGGTGCACTCATGAATTTAAACTGAAAGTGTTGTGCTGCAAGGAGTGTCTAAGCGAGATTTTTTGGTGTTTGCTTTAGCCATGATGGAGTGTGCACTGTGCAGGGTTGGAGATCCTACGTCCTAAATGGGGGATATTTATGGGGAGTTTTGTCTACCCTTTGGGAGAATTTCTTTCTTATTGAGGTAGAGATGGTGAGGGCAAAACAAACCCTTCTCCTATATATTGCAATCTTAAAACCAATTACCTTTTAAAATGTTCTTCCCAGGCTCCATTTTAATTTTATTGAGTTGGCAAAGAGCTTTTTCGATTTTGTTGGGGTTGTGAAATCATCAGGAAAGAAGCATTTATAGTTAAGAGCCTTGTGCACGGATTATCAATTTTCTTTTCGGCGGTTTGAGAACTTATTTACCAGTTTTCTAAACTTACAGATTATTGGCGTTCCTAATCAAGCTGAGAAAGATGAGATAGTCAAGTCAGTTATGGATTTGAAAAGGGCTGAGATTGAAGAAGGGTACACAATGGATGCTGTTATGTCACGCCAGGTAAGGACTTGAGTATAATTATTCTGTGGTTGGCATGATTCTTAAGGTTCTCTCCTGGATAAAGCAAGGACAGAGATGTCTTAAAGAGTAGCTTTTAGATTATGATATTCTTTTGTTGGCTTGCAGGACGTTCTGATGGATGTAAGAGACAAGCTTCTTTTTGAACCTGAATATGCTGGTAACATAAGGGAAAACATTCCTCCTAAACCTTCCCTGAAAATCCAATGGGCCTGGTTGCCTGCTGCTCTTTGCCTCCTTCAAGAGGTTTAACTTTGCTTGCTCCTTTTACTTGACTTTTTCTGCAAATTTCTACTGGTTTAGCAGCATTATAATCTTTGTGGAAAATTCATTTGCAAAAATTTAGCTGCTACGATGCAGTCTAGCATCTAACCCTCCGGATGGTTGCTGATTAAACTTTTCAGCTTCCACATGATCCATGTCTATTACTTGTCTTCGAATTGGAATGTTTTCTTGTCATTCATGGTGTCATGAAAACATTTTACTATCATTTCTGGATTTGGAAGATGGATCTGATGGTCCTTAGATTTCTCTGGTCCAGGTTGGAGAAGAGAAGCTTGTGCTGGACATTGGCCGGGCAGCTCTTCAGCATCCAAATGCTAAGCCATATGTTCATGATTTTCTTCTTTCGATGGCGCTAGCTGAGGTAAGATGAATTAGCAAAGAGGTCAGGAACTTGTACCAGTTATGTGCAGTTTGTTATGCCTCCTTTTCTTATCTTAGGTGCTTTCTTGAAGTGTGCAATTGCAAAAGTCGCTTTTGAGAAGAACAAGGTGTCACAAGGATTTGAAGCTCTTGCACGTGCTCAGTGTCTTCTCAGAAGTAAGGTTTCTCTTGGGAACATGCCACTATTATCTCAGGTAATTCTCATATCCTTTCTGTCCTTTTGACCTTTTTACTTTTTACAAAATTAGTATGCTTATTCAGTCGACAACAATCCCATTTTCCTACTTGCTTATGGGGACACTTTTCTTCCTGAAGCAATTGGTGCCAACTTTTTGTTTCACAAAGATTAACATAAAATTTTAGGTCATTCGTGGGGATTCAGCTAATGGTGAATGATGTAAATTTTTTCTGAAAATGGTTCTAGATATTTGTAGAAATGATAGTTTCTGTTTTCAAATAAGCATTCTACGTCATGCCATGTGGTTACCTGGTAAGTTACTCTGTACTTATATTTGTTTACCCTCACTTTAGATAGAAGAATCTTTGGAAGAGCTTGCTCCTGCATGCACATTGGAATTATTAGGCATGCCCCACTCGCCTGAAAATGCTGAACGGAGAAGAGGAGCAATTGCAGCTCTGCGTGAATTAATCAGACAGGGCCTTGACGTGGAAACTTCATGCCGAGTCCAAGATTGGCCGTGTTTCTTGAGCCGAGCTCTAAATAGGTTGATGGCTGCAGAAGTAGTTGATCTTCTTCCCTGGGATGATTTGGCCATTACAAGGAAGAACAAAAAATCACTCGAGTCACAGAATCAAAGGGTTGTAATTGATTTCAATTGTTTCTACATTGCATTGATAGCTCATGTTGCTCTTGGGTTTTCGAGCAGGCAAATTGAGTTGGTAATTCCTTTTTGCTGATTGGCTACCAGATTTTACTTCTCTTTTTTGTGTGTGTGTGTTTCTGCTTGTCCGAATACCTCTCTGTTTGATTGTCTGAGCTGTGTGATGATTGTTTTATTTTTCTATGTTCTCATTTTTATGATTCTGTTCTGTAGATTAGCAAGGCAAAGACTATATGTGACTGCTTGATAGCATCTGAAAGTATTGATTTAAAATTTGAGGAAGCTTTTTGCTTGTTCCTTCTTGGACAGGTACATTGTTCATTCTCCTCCCTTTCACACACACTAATGTTGTTTCATTAACATACTTTATTTTTCTTTACAGCATTTCCTTAACCTATTACATTGGAAATTTATATGCTTGCCTTAGGGTACAGAGGCAGAGGCTGTTGAAAAGCTTCAGCAGCTTGAATTAAATTCAAATCCTGCTATGAGAAGCTCATTCTCTGGGAAGGAGAAAAAGGAGATTTCTGGTGCAAAGCCATCAGTGGTATGTGACATATTATGCATTTAAAACTTTATAAGGAGTATTGAGTGAACAAATTCTTTTACGCGATACATTTTGTTCTTTGATGATCAGTTAGACATCCATTTGACACTTCTTAGGTGGACACCTTAATTGTGGTTTTTTCTAAGCATACCTCAGTGGCTCATCATTGCCTGTTCAGAGTATAGTTAGACATTGAACATTATATGTGTTTACTTAGGTATGAAGAGGTTTAGTCCAAATCATTTGCATTTGGAATATAGACTGATGAATGGCAGTTTAAGGGGTATATGTGAAGATATCCATTGTAGAGAACCAATAGTTTCTTGTCTCCATTTATGACCTCAATATGCTCTCCCCTTCTCTAGCTGCCCGTTAAGCTTGGAACTTGTTTACCGTCTTCTTGCTTCTTGTTTTCCATTGATGAGATCCCCGTGCTTACGCAACTCAGAGTAATAAATAGAAAGAGGCCTTCAATTGAGAGATCTAGTCCATATGATTACACTAATTTGGTCCAAGTTAACTTATGCTTCTATTGTTTGTGTTTTCTTATTTTATCAGGTCGTAAAGAAAAGAAAATGGTTGGTTTAGGGTTTGAGTTCACTGGACTATAGTCTCAATCATTGCCACTTCACACTGTTGCACTGTGGACTTCATGTGTGTCTTCAAGATTGATACTCTCTCTTACCACACTGCTTGCTTAACTTGACCAGGAAATGTGGCTCAAAGATGCTGTGCTTTCAGTATTTCCAGACACACAAGATTGTTCTCCATCTTTGGTCAGTTTGATGTGCCAGAGTAGATAACAGCTGCAGATTTTAAAGCAAATATTAACAAATGTATGCCTCTGCAGGTGAATTTCTTCAAGGGTGAAAAGAAAACTCCTGCGATCAAGAAATGTAAAGGACCCCCACAAACTCCACTTACTATGAGCCAAAGACCGCTGTCCTCTGCTCTTGCATCAGATGGGAGAGATTTTGAGGACTCTCACACATCCATTAAGTCTTCTAGACATCTTGGTTCTGCAGTTAAGCAGTTGACTCCAACTGATCTGCAAAGCCCATTGGTAGCGAGCAAGAACAGCAATGGCAATAATGTTAGTCCATCATCTGCTCAATTGGAAAGGGGTCTTGGGCTGCAGCGTAGTAAAGTTTGGGAAAGTTGGTTAGCAGGGAGAAATGGTATTGAAAGGATAGCTTTTGCTGCTGTATTAGGGTGCATCATGTTTTTGGCCGTTAAGCTATCAGGCATTAGGTCAAATAGTGTGAGAAATTTGTCTTCCAGTCAACAAAATATGCAAATGAGTTCCTTTGTCCGGACTACAGATTCTTCCCTTGATGACAGTCTAGGGCGTACTTGCATCAAGAGACATGGCGTTGCTAGCAGACTTACTGAGCTCATTAAAATGGTTAAGCTGCTATTCAGGAATACCTCAGACACTTTGTACTCACAAAGTTCTTGCCTTCCCGCTAGTCTATCAACATCTAATATAGCAGTAACCCAGAGGCCAATGCCTCTGGAAGAAGCTGAAGCCCTTGTTAAGCAATGGCAAGCTATTAAAGCTGAAGCTCTGGGGCCTAACCATGAAGTTCATAGCCTCTCTGAAGCCCTTGACGAATCAATGCTTGTACAGGTGAAACATATGAAGTTGTTTTAACATCTATCTATTTACGTGCTGTATCATAACTAACATTATCTAACCTTGCCATGAGACAAATACAAAATATTGTCTGTTGTGCAATTGGCTGTAGAATTATACCATATATTCTAATGTTAATCCAATGACGAACCAAACATCAGGAGTTCAAATCCCCTTGGCGCCACCTACTTGAGTACATCCCACAATGGTGGATCATAGGGAAAAAGTACTTGGACGTTATTTTGCAGAGTCCTAGCGTGAAAATTTTAATTATGGTCTGACCCTTGGTTCATGTCCTTCGTTAATTGAAGTCAAAGATGCAATCTTTGAGAAATCTCATGGACATACATGATTTTATTATTATTTTTTGGTTCTGCACTATTGTGAATTGTCTAGAAATTCAATGAGAGGTTGAACATTTTCCAGATTCCAATCAATGAGGCATAACTAATTTTTGAACTGCATGAAGTGGGTGTCATATTGTTACATTAATATACTAGCTTTATCTTTGATGCTGTGTGAATGCTGTGTGAAGCTGAGTGCCAGCACTTCATTACTACTGATCTTGCCATTCTGTTTATGTATCTGGTTCACAGTGGGAAGCTTTGGCTGATGCAGCAAAGGCCAGGTCTTGTTATTGGAGATTTGTTTTGCTTCAATTGACCATCGTCCAAGCTGATATAATATCACATGGAGGAGTTGGGGAGATTGCAGAAATTGAGGCTGTCTTAGAGGAAGCAGCAGAGCTTGTTGATGAATCTCAGCCCAAGAATCCAAATTACTACAGGTAGGTCAACCAACATCTTCGTGCATTTGATTAGCACAAAATTTTCAGTTCATTTATTTAAAAAAAAAAAAAAGGATTGCAGAAAATCTTGATTTTGCTCAAGTTTTTATCTGCCCTTTTGTATTATGGAATAGAGTCCTCCATTTCATTTTGTTGGTTCTGATTTTGAGGAAAACGTAGTGGAATTTGAACACTAGAGTGAGAGTGCAATTAGCAGGCTTAGTTTAACTTAACCTTGTGTTTTGTTGCAGCTCCTATAAAATCCGCTATGTCCTGAGAAAGAAAGATGACGGAACTTGGAGATTTTGTAAAGGTGATATTCAAACGCCATCTTGAAATTTAGCCATGACACTGATATTCTGCTGACTCCATTCCATCATTTCAAATATGGGGGCACGATCAATTGTGTCATGCTTGGTGATTATTTGATCAGGGAATTCTTTGAGTCTTTTTTAAGGAATGACTGATTGATGACCATCTGCTCAGGTGCTTAGGTAGGAAACTAGAAGTGGTATGTTAGCACAGTTCTAAAAAGTAAATTTAGATAGTTTTTATTTGACCACAATCAGAATCTGTCTTGAATTTCTACTCATGCTGGGCTCGGAGATTACATTTGATCCTTTATGAAAAGTATTTTCTTGTGCAGTTGACTATTATCTATTTATTTATTTGTTATTTTCTTTTTTACTTTTTTAGAACATACACCGACACAAGCCGCTGTCAGGCGGCTTGCCTGATGGGTCATGAAATAATGCAGTTGCCTTCTTTCCAGAATTTCTTTTTGGAAAATTGAACTCAAGCTTCTTGTAATGAAGTAAATTATTGACTTATTTCGGCAGGTGTAATAACAGATATTTTAAATTTTTTATTTTAAATAATAATTATTAATTGAGTGGTTGATATTTTTTATAAAATTTAAGTAAATTAATTATATTTTTTCGTCAATTAATTAATAAAAAACACATCATTCAAGATAAAAAATTTAAAGTGTAGTAATATTTAATGTTCGAAATGTTCGAAACCCCTAGCCATTATCTTCTTAGGCATATTGTTTGCTTTTTTACATTTAGACTTTAGTTAAAAAATTAAAATGTCTTGGAATAATTTTTTTCTCCGGTGCTCGGCTGCATATTTACGTCCTGTGAGCTGCGTAACTGCGTAACATTTGCAACATATTAAAAACGATGTTGTTAATTATAAGAAATTAGAATTATTATTAATGAGAAAAAAATTGTGACGACCATAAGTAACAATGATGGAAATTGGAACGAATAGAGCATGGGAGTCAAAAGTTGGACGCGGTATGGTAGGTCCCACGGGTATATTCCATTCGGATCCAAGTAAAGGTCGACAGACCCGCAAATATTCGGACACTCCATTTACAAGTTTTTATTTATTTTATTATTATTATTATTTTTCTTTAAAAAAAGGGGTCAAAGAAAGAGAATTAAGGCGTGCGTTCTTCTGAGAATCTTTTTCTTCAATATATTTTGGGAAAAAAGAGAGAGACGAACTCGAGGGAGAAAATCAGCGAATCAGATTAAAGTGAAGTGAATCAAATGGCTCGCCAAGCCTTGGCCAAGCTGATCGGCTCGATCGGATCTCGCAGACCGTCTACTGCTTCTTCCGTTTCACATTACAGATTATCATCGTCGGCGGCGCCGGCGGCCCACTCTCGAAATTATGGGTCGTCGGCGGCGGCGTCTCATCCGGCAGTTTTCGTCGACAAAAACACTCGAGTTATATGCCAAGGCATCACCGGAAAAAACGGCACGTTCCACACCGAACAAGCCATCGAATACGGCACCAAAATGGTAGTTACTATTATTATTACTATTTTGCTTTCCTTTTTTTGTTATTTCCATTTTTTACCTTCAATTGAACGTTGACTTATGTGTTCTCGAAACGGTGGCGTCTTTTATAGGTGGGTGGCGTGACGCCGAAGAAGGGTGGGACTGAGCACTTGGGACTTCCTGTATTCAACTCGGTTGCTGAAGCTAAGGCTGAAACGAAGGCTAATGCTTCTGTCATTTATGTTCCTCCGCCATTTGCTGCTGCTGCTATCATGGAGGCTATGGAGGCTGAGTTGGATCTTGTCGTCTGTATCACCGAAGGAATCCCTCAACATGATATGGTAATTAATTTTACTAGGGTTAACATTTTACTAGTTGCTTTTTTAAACTTCATAATGAAGCTTACTCGAAATTGGCGTTGAACTTCACTTAGGGTATGTTTGTGATAACTGTTATGCTTTTGCTTAATTCGGAAAACACAGCAGCTAAAGTATTTCCTAAACATCTACTTTTATGATTAATGATACAAAATTACGTTAATCAGAAAGAGATGGATGGTGTTAAGTTGTTAACCTTGTTATTGGATGCTGGATGACTATGTTTGTTTATTCTGATCAATACGTAATCCATTCTTGTGCTCTATTGGTAGTGTGAAAGTGAGGTTGACTCGAATATCTGTAAATTTCAGGTGCGAGTGAAAGCTGCTCTAAACAGGCAATCTAAAACTCGGCTGATTGGTCCCAACTGCCCTGGTATCATCAAACCTGGAGAATGTAAGATTGGCATTATGCCTGGGTATATTCACAAACCTGGGCGGGTTGGAATTGTTTCTCGATCTGGTACCTTGACCTACGAAGCAGTAAGTCTCTATTTTCCATGTAACTGGGATTGTGTTGAATGTTCATTATTCTGTGATTCTTTGGAATGGATAATGCATGTATTGTACAGTGATGTGTTTGTTGGTTTAGTTTATTATTCCTCAGACTTGGTGAGATACGGTAGCATTGATTAGTGATGATGCTATAAAATTACTATTGCTGCTATAAAATTACTATTGCAGTTGCTTGTTTGTTTGGGTGTTTATAGGCAATCACTTTTTAGACTAGACCTTACAAGACCACTGGCCTCGGACTTGAACACCAGACTGGTCCTGTTTCGAATGGGACTCCTGTGGTTATGAAGTCAAACCTGACTACCTGCTTAGGTTTTTGTTGGCATTATGTGCTGGTGACCTCCGTTGTGGACTTGCTGTCAAGGTGGCTTACAGGGACCCTGTGACATCAGTGTTTGACAGCCCATCCTGTTAGGATGCCACGTTGTGTATTGCCAAGCCCTTCAGGGCAACCCATAGCGTGTGTGGACACGGGGCTCTATGAGAGCAGATCCCTTTGTAAATAATAAGAGTTCGTACTTAAATGAATTTTGGCTATAAGTAAAAAGATAGCTAACAAAGATAACTACTGGAAGAGGATGAGATTTAAAAACCTGCTTAGGTTTTTGTTGGCATTATGTGCTGGTGACCTCCGTTGTGGACTTGCTGTCAAGGTGGCTTACAGGGACCCTGTGACATCAGTGTTTGACAGCCCATCCTGTTAGGATGCCACGTTGTGTATCGCCAAGCCCTTCAGGGCAACCCATAGCGTTTGTGGACACGGGGCTCTATGAGAGCAGATCCCTTTGTAAATAATAAGAGTTCGTACTTAAATGAATTTTGGCTATAATTAAAAAGATAGCTAACAAAGATAACTACTGGAAGAGGATGAGATTTAAAATTAAGTTGATGAATTTGAAGTGCTAATGATGTATCATGCTTATATATGTAATTACTAATTTTGACATTTTCTTTTAAATTGGAATAGAAAACCAATGTGATATCAGTTTCTTTGGATAGGTAATAGAAACATGTTATTGAAATATGGAAAAAGAGAAAGTTAGGTAAGCAAAACAGTAGTCAACATGGGAATGAGAAAAAGCCCCTGTACAAAAAATCGTGTATTTTTCATTACAATTTATATTAACTTAAATGCGTTTTACTGGTCTCGGACTTTCAAGTTTCATCTTCATTGTTAACCTTAATTCTTAAAATGTTAATATCATGAATACAAATCCTTAGAGGAAAAAAAAAAGAAATATTAATTACAATTGTCTGTTTAGGATGCTAATCATCTTGTACATGTACTTGTGAATGATTTGAATATACATGCTGTTCTGTTTATTGTGCTTGCATATGTTATAGGACTCTTAGAATACTGTTTAGAATATATGTACCTATCTTCAACATGATTATCATTTATATTATATTTTTTTATTTTTAATCACACATGTAGTTCGATCATTGAACCATGGGTTGAATTTTTGAGCTGTTTGCCTTCACCATATTCCCCAAAATGATTGATGTTCATTCCTAGTCCAATAACCATTTTTTTATGTCTATTTATTTTAGTGCTTCATCATTCTTTGATACAATTATTTTACAGGTTTTTCAAACAACTGTAGTTGGCCTTGGACAATCAACCTGTGTAGGTGTAGGTGGGGATCCTTTTAATGGGACAAACTTTGTTGATTGCCTTGAAAAGTTCCTAGTTGATCCCCAGACAGAAGGTAAATTGTTCTTTGAATTGTTCACATGCTCACTTTGTTTATTGGGAAAAAGACTATGGAAGGAATTGATGCTAGGAATGTTTGCTTGCTCATTTGAACATGCAACGAAACAATTAGGGTGTGTTTGGCATGCCACATTACATGCAATGCAATCCCTTGTTTGGTAAATCTTCCTGTTTACATTATGGTGTATTACAATGTACTATAATGTAAACAGTGCTACATTTAAACAAATTTGAGGGGAGGATCGGGTTTGTGTAATGTGGCACTGTTTGCATTATTTTTTTTTTAAAATTCTTTAATTAAATTAATAAGAACTAGCTAAAAACATATAATATTAAATAAAATTAAAAAATACAAATATGCTGCTGTCTATACTGATGAACTGCCGCCGACAGTTCAACAGCGGTTGGCCACATAACATCGTGTTTTGCACTAAAATTTGGTACCATTAGAATCCTCATTATTGGGGTATAGCAATGGTGCAGTTATTACCAACACAAAAGCTTTCGTTTGCTGTAAAGTTACAGTAAAAATTTTGAAAACCATAACTTTTATCGTGGATCTACTGCAAATGAAAATTCCCTTGTCAGAAATAGTAGCATCATTGGGTAGTCCCGACAATTAGGATCCAAAATATAGTTCAAATGACCTGGCCAGCAGTGAAAATTGTTTATTTTATATAAATATTTAAATTGTTAATTGAATATAAATTAATAATAAAATATAAATGAATCTTAAATTATTAATTTAATATAAAGATTAAAATAAAAATATTATTTTATATAATGCAATCCATACAACTCTAAACATAGTACTGCATTACAGCTTAATACAATACAATGTAAGATCATGCTTTAGTTGATGGTTTAATTTTTCTTGGATGAAAGATCTATTGGAAGTGGAAGTTTTGAATCAGTAAATCAAAGGCCAAAAAATTTTATTTTTATTCTAGAGAACACATGAGAATTTAGAAGCAGTAGCTGAGGACAAGCACTATAAGTTGGAATGTGTTTTCATAGTATGGTGTTGTAAATGCAACTCAGTAAAATTTGAGGCTTTAAGCAATAATTCTGAACTGGGATTTTTTTATTTTCATTTAAGAGAAATCAATTATGTCTCTTTGAGTAATTTATGTATTTGAATCTATACTCTTTTGTACTGTGAAATATTTCAATTTGATTACTTGTTCCCTTTTTCTGTCACTAAATCCCCGCATAAGTCTATTTCCTATGACCAATTATTGTTAGAAACTTATTAGGAGTTCTCTTCCAGTAGAGAATGAATTATTTCATTTTTTATTTTTATTTTTACCTTAGCATTTCATATTCTCATTTTTGCTTTCCAGCAGTTAATTTATTATTGAAAAGATCATTGTAAACAATCCAAGCTTTTTTGATAATGAGTAAGAGAACTTGGTAAATAATTATAATACCATTTCAACAAGAGCAATGATTAATTAAAGAAATTAAAAAAAGTAATAGGCCAATAAAAAAATAATAGACCAATAGATCTAAAAATTGATTGCAATTGTAATGGGAAAAGATCTATTAGTATTTCATTTTGCTACATCTGTGCTTTCTTTATGAAGCTTTATATGGGGAGAGAGAGAAAAGTATTCAATCATGTTGCAATGTGATGAGTGTGACCAGGTAAATTATGTTGGCAATATTCTAAATGTGATGCCGTATGCCATTCAGGTATTATTCTTATAGGAGAGATCGGTGGGACTGCAGAAGAGGATGCCGCTGCCTTGATAAAGGTGAAACTTGATAAGAAATCATGATCTATACAGAACCTGAGCAATCTTATGCTTTGAATACTCATTTTTTAATATCTGGCTTTAATCATGGCCAAGAGGAATTGGTTAATATTTTCTAGTTAATAATTGAATTCATTTAGAACTTATATAAGTTTATCAATATAGGTTTTGTGTGCACATCTCTCTGGACTCAGCTTTTATATCAGTTGTCTTTAACTTACATGATTGAAACACCTTGCTGGTGCCAGAGTTCAATTAACATCTCATTGTCAATAACTTAACAGCATCTTTTATAAATATTACTAAAGGAGCTCATAATAGGCGCATGCCTCATTGCTTTCAGGGAGAGGTTTGATTGATTTTCTATGACCTTGGTAAAAGATATTTTTCTTAGCTTATATGACTATTATAAATCCTCAAATATTTTGTTGCTGTATGTGCATGGGAGTGTAAACTGATTCTTATTAAATCAAACAGGAAAGTGGGACTGAGAAGCCCGTTGTTGCTTTTATTGCGGGACTAACAGCTCCCCCTGGCCGCCGTATGGGTCATGCTGGAGGTACAATATTTTGAATGAACTTTAAATATGACATACCTATTTTTTATTACTTTGACACCATTATAATTCTATCTGGCATGCCCGTATTGTGTTTGAAGCATTTGTGATCTGCTACTCTTTAGCATTCTACTGTTTATGAAATTCATTATCCAATAGATGAATGATACATAACAATTGAGAATGAAGCTGGGACTTAACTGTTGGTCCCTAACAGCATTGTTCTCTTTAGTCTTCTTCCTCACAAGATAAATGATTGAACTTACTTTTCTCTTTTCTTCGTTGCATCTGCACATACAGCTATCGTCTCTGGTGGGAAGGGCACGGCTCAAGACAAAATTAAGACCCTCAGGGAAGCCGGAGTGACAGTGGTAGAGTCTCCCGCAAAAATTGGCTCTGCTATGCTTGAGGTTTTCAAGCAACGTGGCCTGGCAAGTTAGTTTTGATAAAAGAAACACTAGAGTTCTATACAGCTTTTTTGCACAATGTCAAAAAATTGTGCTTCTCAACATTTTTATTTTGAAATTGATTTTGATTCTGGTAGAGTTCTTGGAAATTCAAAGTTTTCCCCCCATTCAGCACCTAACGGGAATTGATTATACAATTAATAAAGCTTTTTTCATGTGTCTTTTGTCCTGGGATTCTTATTTTTATGTAGTGCTTTTTCTTTTTTTCTTTTTTCCAGTGAATGAAAAAAAGCCCTTTTTGGCTTTTGCCATCACCCAATCATCTCTATTTCCAACACCAGAAATTTCTGCAGTTGTTGAAGATCCTTTTGTTGGCTAGACCCCATCCTTATTTAGCTTATTAGTTCTTTTTGGCTTTTGCCCAAGCAATCTCGGCATCTGAGCTGTTGCTTAGGCATTGCACAATTGCCAATCGATAATCATAAAACAAAAAGCTGACAGTCAAACGGTAAACTCACCCATACCATTGCCAGGTATGGAAGAGCCAAGCGCAAGATTTTTGTTGCAGATCATACCTAAAAAATATAACAAAGCTTTAATCTTTTTGACTGAATCAGCCGATTTAGTCCTAAGAGCTTAGGGCAGGTCAGGCCGCAATAATCCCTCGATTTATTATTATTATCATTTCCTCTTTTGTTTTTCATATATACGATCATCTCAATTCTTGCCTCGCAAAAAAGGAAAATTTATCTACAAAGCCAATGTCATCGCCGAAAGAACGCTCATCATTCACCCGTCACTACTCACCGTATCATTCGAGTAAATTTGCAAAACTCAGTTATCCAGGGCGGATCATTCCCTGCCACCCTGATAGTCCGATATTGGACATTACTCACTTGGATTTTTCTACACTGGATCGAACCAAGGGAGGCCTATCTGAAGACCTACTTATGACCATGCCATACAAGCCGAACACAACTCCCATCCTCGAAATCAAAAGATAAATGGGACCGCTGGGAAGAAAGATGGAACAAACTTAAACCTGTATTACATTCACTGTAACAAAATAGTTCTACAATGAATCATATTTCATTCATTCAGTTACACAAGTACAATTACTTATGTGCAAAACTGCAGGTCCTTGGATCATTATTCATACACAGTTCTTACTAATAACCATAAACTTTACCCCCTCCACCACCCGACATCAATCTTTAGGAGGTGCAGTTATCCTGATACATCTCCACAGGCAGAACATTAACATCATTTTCAAATGTTTACATCAATATCTTCAAACATCAGCAGCCCTTGGAGGTAGTTCTGCCTCTGAAGCAGCACTTGGTTTGGTACGTTTAGCTTCGTAATCTTTTACAGCAGCCTTGATAGCATCTTCAGCAAGCATGCTGCAATGCAGTTTAACAGGTGGTAGAGAAAGATGTTTTGCAATTTCCCTGCAACACCACTTAAAAAGTTAGGACGTGAGAGCATAATTTCACATGCTGAGACCTAAAACAATTCTTAGGTTTGTCGTTCTAAAGCAAATTTGGTTTAGGTCTCAGATCACTAAACTATAGACGATCTTTAAAACCATATCTAGAATAAGACAACAAACAAGAAAAGACAGATAGTCAGCAAAAGGAGAAAAGCATTCTAGGACAAGCAGCGGATCCATAATAGCACTGGCGAAGGGACACCCCAAACTAGTAAAAGAAAATCATTTCTTCTATCCCTCAAAAGCCTTTGCTTTTGAGTGAAATAACGCACAAAAAATATTAACACCCATTTAAACTCATCCCTGCCAAGCCATAAAGCACTTTACAACAAGCATGTACTTGCAGAAAAATGATACTTCTTTGTAGTATATTTAATATTTGCCTAAAATTCACAGCTAGTCTCAGCTAGTCTCGACAATCCACAGTATGGCAGATATCAGGTCAACAACTGATATTCCAATAAGAGTCTGGAATTTTGAATCGCCTGAATAAACACCAAACATATGGGAAACAAGAAAAAAGGTTGATAAAGAAATCATGCCACGGTAAAGAGAAAAGGGTCAAATAATCACCAAGAAGAAGCTAAAAGAGAACATAAACCAAAGCTGCCAAGACATGAAAACAACTGCTACTAACACAAATGAAAATCCGATGGCAATACCGAGATAAAAGAACTTACGTGTTTTTAATGGACAAGACTTCCTGCATCTGCTTCCCTTTCACCCATTCCGTTGCTGAAACATTGGAAACCCCATATAAATTAGTAAATCCTCGCAGCAGGTAATTCATTCAACAACATATAAAAGTCTCAAAAAAAGAAAAAACAAAATGCCATGATGCAAGTGACACAACAAAAGAATATCGATGTAACCCAAAAAAAAATCAAATTGAACATCTGGGCTACAAAATTTCATAATTTATCAAAAGAACCCTAATTTATCCAAAACAAATTAACCCTTTTACAGAAGCAAATAATCACATGCGTACCAACAGAAGATGAAGCGATGGCCGAGCCACAGCCAAAGGTCTTGAAGCAGGCGTCGACGATCTGACCAGTCTCTTCATCGACCTTAATCTGCAGCTTCATCACATCGCCACAAGCCGGCGCGCCGACGAGCCCAGTACCGACTGTGGCATCGTTCTTCTCGAAGGACCCGACGTTTCGCGGGTTATTATAGTGGTCGATGACGTTCTCGTGGTACAATCGCGGCATCGCCGCCACTTGCACGGGTCGCGGCGCCGCCACCGCCGCTGCTGTAGCTTGCCTTAACAGTCTCTTTGAACCCAATCGCAACATTTTTACTTCAGTTTTTTGTGGGTTTCGGATTTGGTTGAAGAGAGCGGTGCCTCGGCTATTTAAAAGTTTGTTTGAGGAAACGTGGACGGTAGAGATGGCCCTAGATTGCTTTGAATATAACAGGTGTTAAAATTACTTGCGAGATTACTGGATTAGGATGAATTTTGGTCAAGGTCGGTTTTGATCGCACGTCGTGGCTTAAACGATGCCGTATTACCTACGGCCCCACCCAACCATGACACAATGCCCCATTGCCCCTCCTAGAATTCATTAATATATAATTACGTAACTAAAAAATAAAATTTTACAAAAATTCATTTTATATTTAAAATGGCTGAGTAATAGTGTGAGAGCAGAACTATCTTTATTACCTTACCAAACATATTACATACATTGGAAGAAAAAATTTTAAAATACATCTGAAGTACCATGTTAGTTATACAAAAAATAAATAATACCATGACATGTGTATATTTATTTTGAAAAATTATCATAGAAGTGGTGGTTGTATTAAATTCAATTACACATGTCATGCATGTATCAATTGATTATAATACATCTAAGATATTTTAGAATTTCTCTATTAGAAGAACTGGCAAGTTAACCGTTAGTTTTTCGTAATATTTCACAACCTTTTTTTACTATTCATTATATTTTCAGTTGTTCGGTTAAATTTAACAACTCTTTCTCAACTAATAATTGTTACCCTATCATATAACGGAATCGTAGCTATCATTAAATGATGAAAAACTTAAGATTTTAGATAGTATTAAGATTTTATAGTGCAATAAACCTAAGGATTAGGACAATTTTAAGTGTGAAGTATGCTTTATGGATTAAATTTTGGGACATAAAAGGCCCCCAGAATGTGTAAAGGATGACTTTGTGCAATCGACATAAAGATGTTAAGGACTGAAAGTATGTTGACAAAATGGGGTTTGGTTCTTTTGGAAACAGGAAGGCGGAGATGGACACCATAGGACACAATTGAATTGAGTTAATGGTTTTTCCCAAAAAAATATTTACAATGATCTATCTAACTGTTTAAAATTAAGTATTTATATACATGTAAGTATATGTGTCCTAATACAACTATATATATAATAATCAACTTAATAAATATTAAGGAAACATTCAAATATATATTCAAATCTATTCTCATTACCTAAATTCAGCTCTACTTAAATTTCGACAAAAACAAAATTAGTATAGCTTTTATTTTAAGTGACTTATCACATATTATTAATGGTCATGTGTTAATTACTGATTGACTTTATTTAAATTTATTCAGACATTACCTGAATTAAGTGTTCTGATATCTATTATTAAAGTCTTAATCTTACACCAGCTATCAATAAATAACATATTAGACTGCACATAGGAGTGGAGCTAAGACTGTACACGTAAATGGAGCTAGTCTGTGATAGATCTTTGGATTGAGTTATAAATATAAGTAATTAAGGTCCCAATAAAGTCATTTGTAGGATTTTTTTTTCTTTTTTGAGTACAAATCCAATCTGATGGACTAGCATATTTTCTTCACTGTCCGTGATTGCTTTGACATTACTTGTTATAAAGTCTTCCTTTATGTTTTTTTTTTCCCTTTTGTATTTTCATTTATACAATTGATTTCCACAAATTTAAAACATTAATTTTTTTTATCTTTTTCTTTCTTTTTTCATATTGGTTATTTTTATTTTTAAGAAGCTAGTGGTTTTGAGTTTTGTATAGAGAGAAAGTTTGAAGAAAAAATATCAAGAGCGCAGATGTTGTAGCAGAAAAATGAGTAACAAAAGTAATAAAAGTGAAGATAAGCACATGTTCAAGGTTCCCTCAACTTTATGCTCCAAGAACATGTAAGCTCACTATTCCACGCATGAAAATCGCTGAGCTGACTATTCTACCTATGAAAATAACTAAGCTAAGTATCTCATCTCTTAAATTAGTTGAGCTATCAACCAATGAAAATAAGTGTGCTCACTATCTCACCTCTAAATAAATTGAGCTCACTACCCAATCTATGAAAGTTGTTGAGCTTGTTATCTCATCTCTTAAATAAATTGAACTATCTGCCTATGAAAATAATAAGTTCACTACCTCGCCTCTTAAATAAGTCGAGCTATCCACCTAGAAAATATGTAAATTCACTATATCATCTCTTAATAAATTGAGCTCATTATTTCTCCTATGGAAACAGCTAACATCCCTAACTTATCTTTTAAATAAAATGAGCTATCCACCAATAATAATAGATAAGCTTACTATCTTACCTTTTAATAAACTGTCTCGCCTCTTAAATAAGTTGAGCCATGCAGCAGTGAAAATATATGAACTCACTATATTATCTCTTAATAAGTTGAGCTATTCCTCCTATCAAAATAGCTAACCTCACTATCTCATCTTTTGAATAAGATGAGCTATTCACTGATAAAAATAAATGAGCTCACTATCTTACCTCTTAATAAATCGATTCACTATTCTACCTAGAAAATAACTAAGCTCACTATCTCACGTCTTCAATTAAGAGTGCTCAAGAATATTTTTGCTTCTCTGCATGTGCTATGTCCATTTTAAGAAACTAACATGGGGCTTTGCAAAGAAGATTTAGCCAGGAAATTCTGGAAGCAAGCTATGATCTATTTTAACATGTGTAAGCAAATTAGTACTACATCCAATTTTTAGTAGTAGTATTCATTAGTACTAAAATCACAATTTACAAATTTCTATGCATGTGATATTGTTCATAGTCGTTGTTCATGAGTTAATGTTCATTATCACTATTTATAGCACTCGTCATGTTACCATTCATTCGTCCTTATTCTCTCAAATATTTTATAAATAGTAAATTGCAAAAAGTAAAGCACATATAGAATTTTTACATGGTTTCGATCACATCCTACATCTAGGAGCCACACTTAGACATTAAGCAATTTACTAAATAATTAAAAGCTTACAATATATTGGAATCTTATATAGTTTCACACACTCTCTTACTCTTGCTACCACCTTGTTGAATTTAACTTAATCGACCTTTCTTAACAAGTACAACTCATCTTCAATTGTGTTTGCTACTTCCTTAAGATCCCCTCGACACAATAAATGACCCCCTTCATCCCGAAGCGACCCAAGTAATTATTAAAAAATATTTAATGAAAAATTTGATAGAAAAAGGACACAATAAATCACAATCTTTAAATCATGCGCATGGCCTCTACAAGTTTGATAAAGTTCGACCAGTCGCTACTTCTCTGTATTTGTGACATACAAAATATGCAATGCAAGGTATCTTCTATAATATGTAAGCCTTACACGTGAAACCCTAGTAGAGGAGTACCAGGATAAACTTTCTTAAGTTTCTAATATTCCATAAATAAATCTACCAATTTAGTAATCACATCTATTGGAATTTCTTTGATATGTTATTTGTATACAAGCCAATTTACTTCTTTATGCCTATAAAAATATTCTCCAATATTTCAAATAATTTAATCCAATAAATACCCAAGCCTAGACAAATTTCTAATACAAGGAACAAATAATTATAATATTATTGACACAGTAAGGCCAATAATTAAAACTCTACCATATTTGAATTTAATCAACAGATTAGTGCGGGTAAGGATAGAGATAAAAATTATAATCCCATTCAAATCCAAACATATAAGGTGATAAGTTTTTATTTGAATTTATGTTATCTAGAGGGCTCTATAAATAAGCTGCCTCTGTCAACCAAAAGGGACGCAAGTCAAAAAAACAAAACTAGCATATTGCAAGTCATTTTCTATGGTTAAAAATTATTTTATTCTCTATCTGTGGAGGTAGGTTTAATGCTAAATCATGTTAAATTTCGGGTCACATTTGTTATACCACTGGAAATCTTTTAGTTTATTGGTTGACCAAATTTCTACATTGAAAATTTAAAAAATGAATAGTGAGAAAATTACTAAAAATTGAAGGAATTTACAGATGAAAAGAGTATTAGTTGTTAATATGTATATGTCTATAAAATTGATTTTGATGATAACAAATTTTATATGTTTTTGATTAAAAATGTTGGAGCTTTTGTTAGCCTATATGGCTATAGATATTAATTTTGATGATAACAAACCACATGTGTTGATTAAATAAAGATTTATGTATTGTGCTTTTTAATAAGAAAACGATTTTATGGAATTAAGTTGTTGTGGACTAAAATGAAAGAATTTTATAATCTTTGATATTGTTTAAATTTCAGATTTGGACCTATTTGAAAATATTTAAATATTTTAGGTCATTCTATAATTTCACATATTTTGGGTCATATCATAATTTCATAAAGTTTTGGGATTGACAAAGTATTATTTAGAAATTCTGAAATTGGATCTATTTGAAAATTTTCATAACATTTTGGGTCATACTACAGTTTTATAAAGTTTTGTGGTCAAATTATAATTTTAAAAAATAATTCACTGTAGCAGTTACTGTAGCAAGCAGCTATTCGGATCCTGACAAACGGTAGATCGGATTTGGGCAGAAAGCTTCTGGAACATAAATGGCTATCCGGATTTCACAAGCGACATATTGGATGTTAAAAAAATTCAAATTTTAGCTATAACGGTAACATTAAGCTGCTAACCGGATGTCCATAAACGGTAAGCCGGTTATCACCAAAATGTGCATAACAGCTAGTTTTTGAGCTCAAACTATATAAACACAAATCCAATTCATTTTCAAGCTCTCTTGCAAGCAAAATCAAAAAGCACACAACATTCATTGAGCTCTCATTTTGCAAATCATAAAACCTTAAATCATCTTTTGTTCTTCAATTTGTATATCTACTCTTTAAGAGAGTTTTTATTGTAATCTTCAATTCCTCATCTTAATTGTGAGTGTGTGAGACACTTAAGTGAAGAGATTGTGAGATAATCTCTTTGTTGTAAAGGTTCATTGATACCTTGAAGTCAATTGTAACCATTTGAAGCCTTGGAAGGCTTGCATAGTGAAATTCTCAAGCTTGGATTGCTTGGAGGCGTGGACGTAGGCGGAGATTACCGAACCACGTAAAAATTCGTGTGTTCGTTTCTCTTCTCCCTTACTCATTTGTTATTGTGCTTTTATTGAACTTATTGCTTTTGATTTTATTAAGGCGTTAGATTGGATTGTTGTGTGGTTTTATTAGGATAATTTTTTAAAAATACCAATTCACCCCCCCCTTTGGGCTGCACACTTGTATTTCAGCTTTCTGTTGTGAAAAATTTTAATATACTCGCAAGCACACGAGTCTAGAGATAGAATAGTAGTAACGAGGTCGAACCCACAGGGATTGTTGTAAATTGAAAAGTCTAATTTAAATCTAAAATTAATATTAATCCTAAACTAGTTGGGCAAATTGAGTTTTTTTTAAGAAAATTAAACTAATTAAGCTAAGAAAACAATTAAAGCAAATGAGAATTCAATAAGACAAAAATTACAAAGGTTTCCGAATCCACCACTATTCAACTAGTAATTATCTAATTGTTAATGGGAAATTATCAGCCATATACCCTTAAATGACACCAGTATCAAACGTGCTACAACATTTTTTAAGTGCATCACTCGTATACCCTAAGTTGACAAAACACTTCTGCCATCTACTAATCCGTTAACTGCTGTTTGCAAGCGTTGACATCATAAGGGTAATCTAGTCTTTTTTTAAAAAATTACATGTCATCCCATTTACCTAGTAAAAAATGATATGTCATATGATATATTGATAAAAATGACATGTCATCCTATTTATCGGATAATTGTTAATAATTGCTAAAAAAAGTTACTTTACAACTGAATATACTCCTCCAAAATTTAACCTAAATTTTTGAAGATCTACTCCTCTAAGCTCCAACTGGAATTTTTTATGGTATAATATGTATAATTGTAAATAATATGTTGTTAATAATTTTTTATGATATAATATGGATATTTTTTTACGGATAATTGTTAATAATATGCACCATTAATAATTCATATTTTTTTAATAAAAAATTGTATTGTTAATAACAAAATAAAAAAAATTATGTATTGAAAATTTACGTTAATTTTTGGGATAAATTTTATCTTTTTACCTCATTTTGAGTTTCAAGGGCGAAATAATCAATTTGCCATAATTCTGTTAACTTTCTAACGGAAGTTAACGTATTGGTGGATGGCAGAAATATTTTGTCAACTTAGAGTATATGAGTGATACACTTGAAAAATGTTGTAGCACGTTTGATACAAGTGTTATTTAAGGGTCTATGGCTGATAATTTCCCATTATTAATTAATCCCCAATTTTAGAGTGACAACTCGAAATCAATCTATGTCATCTCATGGATATAACAATTAAGCCCAAGTAATTAAATCTAATGTAGGTTCTTTTTCTGCTTAATAGTATGACATCTAAGCATCTCATGTAAATATATTGAATAACAAAGAGTCAAAGTTTTTCTAAGCACTCTGTGTAAACAATTTAATGAAAGACATGAAATCAAAGATGATCATGTATAAATTTTATAGACCCAAGCATAGATTTAATCGAATATTAATCCTAACAATCAATAATGCATTACAGAATTGATGAAAAGATTTTAATTACATCCAACTAATCATGTGAAATAAAAATCATAATCATCAAAGAATATATATAGGGAATTAATTAAATAAAAACATAATTATTTCATAAAATAGGGCTTCATCCTTAACCTCAGTAAAAAAAAAATTAACTAGACATACTTGAATTGAGAGCAACAAAATAAATAAAACCAGCCATAAAAATTAAATTGCTGCTGTCGCTGCTTTATTCTTCTCTCACAGCCTTGTGTCTGCACTTCTTGCCTCCTCTGGCGGCTAGGGATGGCAAAACATCGAGTCGGGCTCGGGCTTGGCCAAACCCAACCCGACCCGATCAACAAAGAATTAAAGCCCGGCCCTAAAAAAGCCCTACCTATTTATAGTTAGGGTCGAGTCGGGCCTGACTCGAATCGGGCCAACATCAGGTCGGGCCTAGCCCAACCCTACCGAAACCATTTTCTTTCATAGGAACCACTTGCTTCCATTCCAAGGATTGCCAAAATGGTAGCCAACCATTTTCATTGCACCACCTCTGGAAGGACTCCAAAAATCATTTTACTATAACAACAACAGCCAATGGTAGAGAAATCTTTTAGAGAAATCTATAACAGCAACAGCCACCATAGAGCTATTTTCCAAATTCACCAAATCGAACTATGAAAATCCAATCAAACTTTGGCTTATAAAGCCAAACTCATTGCTTAATTAAAGCTAAACAGAAAATAATACTAACAATTGCCATCTAATCCATCACCACAAAAATAAAATAAAAATTCATTGCCATCTAATTGGATTATAAGATATAATAACAATTGGCAATTGCATTGCCATCTAATTTCATTACCTAAACTTAATTATAAGAAACAAATTGGCTGCTGGAACGGAGGACATAAAGAAGTCAAAAATTGAACTTACAATTTTGGTCATAAACTTAATTTGAACTTACAATTTTGGTCGGAAATAATTACAGAACCGATCGAGTGCTGTTGGTTTTATGGGTAAATCAAAAATTGTATGCAGTGTGGCAACGGGCGGCTGGCTGGTTCACTCACATCGCGGACTGTCACGATGGCAGATTGGCGGCGAGACACACGACAGTGAGACACGCGACAGCGAGACACGCGACAGCGAGACACGCGACAGCGAGACACGCGACAGCGAGACACGCGACAGGGAGACACGCGACAGCGAGACACGCGACGGCAAGACACGGTTAGTTGGCTGGCGTGTGGTGATAGTCACGATGCTAGCTGATTCGACGGCGGGCTGGGTGACTGGCTTAATGGCCTAGGGTTTTTGAGAATTTGTGTGTGTGTGTTGTGTGAAACTGTGAATCGTGTGATGTTGTGGCTGTCTGTGATGTGTGCGTGTGTCATGTTGTGATTTTTTTTTTTTTTTGCAAATAGGGTTAGGTCGGGTCAGGTTGGCTTAAAGCCCGACCCTGACCCTAAATTTATTCGGGCCTTAAAATTGTGGCCCGAACCCGACCCGAAATTCAAAAATTCTGGTCAAAGCCCTAACAATTAAGGTCGGGTCAATCGGACTAAAAATAGGATCAGGCTAAATTGCCAAACCTACTGGCGGCTGCCCTCCTTAAAAGCCAAAGTTTAGCTTTCTTATATAGCTTTTAAAATGAGCCCCAATGACTTTTTCCAACTCTTAAGCCAAAGGCCAAGCCTTTTAATTTGCTTTGGCTTCACTCACGCGCTGGGCACTTAGAATTGCTATAGGATTCCTTTTTCCATTTATGAAAGCAAAGTGCGGGTCCCTTCTTAAAGCTAAAATCAATTTCTCTCCTTTATCCGCATGCGCATGATGAATTAACTTGTTGAATTCGGTTCCTTGGCTTGATTTCCACATGCATGTATGTCTAATTGCTTCCAAAAATCAATTAATCTTTAATGCTTCCAAAATTGAGCTATTTTATGCTCTTTTTATCCATAATCTTAAATTAATTTCCTATTCAATAAAATAATGCAATTAATTAAAAATAAGAAATAAAAATAACTAGCAAATACATAATAAAGGGTAAAATATGTATATAAATTATGAACATCACTTTCATTAATAGACAAATTCTTAAAAACCGTATAATAGTTCTAGACATGTTTATGAATTGGGATAATCGTTAACTTTAATCAAAAAATCATTCGCTGCAAAAGTCAGTTAAAATACTGATTCTAGAAAATAACGGTGAACCGTTTGTTAAAAATGGTTAACCGATTATTTACATAGAGATGTTAGTTTCTAACCATGGACCGTTTAGGAAGAACGGATAAGCACAATTTGTTTTGCAGGTTTCTGGAAATAAATGGCTAACCGATAATATCAAACGGCTAACCGATAATATCAAACGGCTAACAAATAATTTTCAGAAAGGAATTACATTTTAACCGTGAACCGTTTAGTAAGAACGGCCAAGCCAAATTTGTTTTGCAGATTTCTGAAAATTAATGGCTAACCGATAATTCCAAATGGTTAGCTGATTATTTGAAATTTTAGCTCAACGGTCATTTGGACTACTCAAAACGGTTAACCGACAGCAGCTAACAGCGATCTGATTTTGTTCAGAATGTCAACAATGGCTAGTTTTTAGCTCCAACTATAAAATGGGCCAATCAAATTCAAATAAAAAGATATCCAAGAGTTATCATTGAGCTTGCTACTAAGTATACAACCATTATTGAGCTTTAAATTTTTTTTGTTGTTTCATTCATTCACACATTGCGCTTTCATTTGTAATTAAATACATTGTGTGAGAGAAGATTCATTTGTAATCTTGATTTTTGAGTGAATGTAAGTGTTGAGATACACTTGAGTTAAGAGATTGAGGATAATCTCTTGTTATAAAGGTCTTTTGATACCTTGGAAGTCAATTGTAAAAGTTGTTGAAGCCTTGGAGGCTCGTTTAGTGAAATTCTCAAGCTCGGTGAGCTTGGAGGCATGGACATAGGTACGGTTGGTCGAAACCACATAAAAATTGCGTGTTTGCTCTCTCTTACCCTATCTCTTTATTTTTCATTGCACATTAATTTGTTTATTTGAAATTTGGTTGCTTTGTTTAATTTGCATTAAGTTTTAATTGCTTAATTTTTAGAATCTCAATTCACCCCCCTCTTGGGTTGCCTAATTAGTATTTCATTAGTTATTTAAAGCTAAAAACTTTTTTTAACATTAGGTGGAGTATAATTTAAAAATAAGGTTTTAAAAGTATTTTGGAGGGGTGTCAATTGTCCAACAACTCTTTATAAATTGGAAAAAGGACTAATACATCCCAAACGTTTAAGAAAAAAGACGCAAAACTCTTTAACATTTAAAAAAAAGACATTTAAATCCTAACTTATTAACGGATTTAATTTATTTGTGTAATTAAAAGGTTAATATGGTCTGTTTCTTTTCTAATAACTGGTGAATTTACCTAAAAACCTTCTTCCAAAAATCACAAACTCTAAACACTGAATTTAATTGATCAAACTAGAAACCCTATAAAAAAGATCACAAACCTTTAATAGAATTCCCTAACCCACCGCACATAGACCCCACTGCTCGTAACACTGTTCACGCCACTGCTTGTGCCTAGCTTCTGTTCATGCCCTAAAGCCATTGCTACAAAGGCTTCTTCATCTCTACTTATAGAAGGCTGGTGTTCAACAGAAAAATTCAATCCTTATAAATAATGATATATTCGTAATTTTATTAACAATTTATAGGTAAAATGGTACAAGTCAATATATTGACTTGTACGTTAGAAGAAGATAATTGTTATTATAATGTTAAAATAATTTTTTTTATAGAAATTAATAGAATTGATTAATAAATTAAAATTTAAATATTTTTTTAATAATAAGAAATTTTGTATCTTTTTTCCTTAAACGTTCGGGGCGTATAAATCATTTTCCCTTATAAATTTTGAATCCCATGTCAAAGTTCATGGACCGGCCCATTTCTAAGCCCAATAAGTACAAAGAACAGATTGAATGATTGATTTGAAACAAAATTCTTTCTTAAATACTTCCACTTTTGTCTACAGCTTTTTGGATCCTTAACAGAATCCTTCGAAGCCTGGGGTTCCTCTTTCTTTTCACTTTTCATCGTACCACTCACTTACCAGTAGATTCAACACAACATTCACCCTCACTGTTCCCAGATCACCATTTCCAGGGTTTTCATAAACCCTAATTTTCCAAAAACTCATAATTAACGAACAATTCGATGGAAAGTTCACTGCTTTGACCTCGATCTCACTAATAAATCCAAACCCGTAATTTAATTTTTTTTTTCCTTTCTTTCATCCCCAAATCATCATGGTCGGCAAAACAGAGTCCCAAAACGGCGCCGTAAAAGCCACGGCGGCGCCAGCTATGAACCTGGAATCAGATCTATTCAGCAATTTCTCTTTCAAGTCATTCAAGCTCAAAACGAAGCAACAGGAGCTTCTGCTCCGCGTCTCGATCCTCGGTCTAGTATACATTCTCGCCTTCATCACTCGTCTCTTCAGTGTCCTTCGCTACGAGTCAATGATCCACGAGTTCGATCCCTATTTCAACTACAGAACGACGCTGTTTCTGACCGAGAAGGGATTCTACGAATTCTGGAACTGGTTCGATTCGGAAAGCTGGTACCCACTTGGCCGTATCATCGGTGGGACCCTTTACCCGGGCTTAATGGTGACCGCTGCTTTCATTTACTGGACTCTCCGATTCCTCCGGTTTGCGGTTCATATTCGTGAGGTCTGTGTCTTAACGGCACCGTTTTTTGCCTCGAATACGACTGTGGTTGCGTACTTTTTCGGTAAAGAGATTTGGGATTCGGGTGCTGGGCTTGTAGCTGCTGCATTCATAGCTATTTGTCCTGGATACATATCGAGATCGGTTGCTGGGTCTTATGATAACGAGGGAGTGGCAATTTTCGCACTGTTGTTGACGTTTTACTTGTTTGTTAAGGCAGTCAATACTGGGTCATTGGCATGGGCTCTTGCATCTGCATTTGGGTATTTTTATATGGTTTCAGCTTGGGGTGGATATGTGTTCATCATCAATTTGATTCCACTGTATGTGCTTGTGCTTTTGATTACTGGGAGATATTCTATGAGACTGTACGTGGCTTATAATTGTATGTATGTTTTGGGAATGTTGTTGGCTATGCAAATTCGGTTTGTTGGGTTTCAGCATGTGCAATCTGGTGAGCATATGGCCGCCATGGGTGTTTTCTTCTTGATGCAGGTATTGCAATGTGGTCCTCTCTTTTGCTTTGTTTATGTAAAACATAAGTTTTTGTTTTTCTGGTCTTCTGATTTGTTTTTTTCCCCTTTTCTTCTTACTAAAAAATGGGATTTGCTTATGTCTGTAATTATGGATATTTAAGAAGCCAAGTATAACTAATTTTTCATGATAAAAATTTAGAATATTTTGGTTGGAATTTGATGTGAAATGCTTACCATGGAAATAATTGAACAATTGGTGCAGGTGTTTTACTTCTTAGATTGGGTTAAATACATGTTAAGTGACACAAAACTGTTTCAAGCCTTTTTGAGGATCACTGTGACCTCTGCCATAGCTGTAGGTGCTCTTGCGTTGGGAGTAGGCACAGCATCGGGGTATATTTCTCCGTGGACAGGCCGATTTTACTCCTTGTTGGATCCAACATACGCTAAGGATAATATCCCAATCATTGCATCTGTCTCAGAGCATCAGCCGACAGCATGGTCTTCTTTCATGTTTGACTTTCATATCCTGCTTTTCCTTTTTCCAGCTGGTCTCTATTTCTGCTTCAAGAAGTTGTCAGATGCCACTATATTTATTGTTATGTATGGCCTCACGAGCATGTATTTCGCTGGTGTTATGGTTCGATTGATTCTTGTTGCCACACCAGCAGTATGCCTAATCAGTGCTATTGCTGTTTCTGCCACTATAAAGAATTTGACCTCATTGTTAAGGACTAAAAGCAAGACAGCTGTTGCTGGTTCTAGCAAAGGAACTGGTGGCTCGAAGGCCTCTTCTAAGGTGAGGGTTTTACTGATATATTCAGCGCACCCTTCTCTCTTTGTTGTTCTTGGTTCTGGAAAGTAGTGGATTTCTTTTGCTAAGCATGGCTAAGTTTCTGTTTGCTCCCGGTCCTCTTAATATTCTTGCATTAGAAATATGACTTTTCAGTTAACCCTATAATGTCAATGTATTTGCGCTTTATTTGATGGACTTAACTGAAGTAATATAAATGCTACTATCTTATAACTAGATACCTGGTTGTTTATCTGAAAGGACCATTAGAAAATGAAAACTTCTTGTGACATGTCTTAGTTCTTTGTTATGCAAATTAACTTATCTCTCTAGATTGAAATGCTCTTAGAAGTAATGTTTAGGACAAGAAAAAGTGAGGCTTGACTTGGAAGGTTCATAGACCATGAATCTAGTGATTGTGCAACAACTTTGTAGTTAGCGGAGAATTTTCTATGCATTGCTACTTGTGCTCTTTTTTTTTTTTAAAAAAAAAAATCTTATTCTTGTTATTTGGATGTATTGGGAGATAAGTATGGAGAATTGACTTGCTTTGTTGTCTTCTATATGCCAAGTGCTAAAAACTGAGAAAATTTCTCTGTTGTCTCCGGTCTGTGTAATATTGAATGATTTAGTGATAATGCAGAAAATCTTCTGTCAAATCTCTAACTAGAAATTACAGTTCGGTCAAACATATAAAACTGCATTTCCTTCCGGTTCAGTGCCAAATTTAACATCTTTTCTTTTGATTCATAAAGGTAGTTCTGCATAAAGAGATAATGTTTTTATTGTTTCTCTTTGGACAATTAGGCTTCATTTGATCAATCCCAGCCTTTTCAAAAGAATGGTGCTATTGCATTGCTTCTTGGTGCTTTCTACTTGCTTAGCAAGTATGCTACCCACTGTACCTGGGTCACATCAGAGGCATACTCATCTCCCTCGATTGTTTTGGCTGCAAGGGGTGCCCATGGCAATAGAGTCATCTTTGATGATTACCGTGAGGCATACTTTTGGCTGCGGCAAAATACTCCGCCTGATGCTAAGGTCATGTCCTGGTGGGATTATGGGTACCAAATCACTGCCATGGGAAACAGAACTGTTATTGTTGATAACAATACCTGGAACAATACTCACATTGCTACTGTTGGGCGTGCAATGTCTTCTTATGAGGATGAGGCCTACGAGATAATGAGATCACTTGATGTGGATTACGTATTAGTTGTTTTTGGTGGCGTTACAGGCTACTCATCTGATGATATAAACAAGTGAGTCTTTTGACATTGCATTTTGAACATTATTTCATCAACTCAAAGAACGCCTTATATTCTTTTTTTGGGTTGATTCTTCGTTCATGTTCAATTTAATATTAGTAAGATATAGTAAACAGTAAGATTTTGAAGGAAAAAGGGGACGTCGGAATCTGAGAACAAAATTTTAATTGAACCTTTTCTGTTGTTACTGAAGAAAGATGATTAGTTTTCATTCAATCTACCTTTGGTATGATTTTCGTTGGCCATGTTCTGGGGAAGATCCTTCACATCTTTGGGACAAAGTGAAGTTCTGGGCTTTCCTCTAGGCATCTATTATTGCTGAATTCAAAGACATCTCTTTCTTTTTTATTTTGCTAAATTGGGAAGCTTCTGTATCTTAACAAGGATGCATTCTTAGTGAGCTGGTGTTTTTGGGTTTTGGGATACTTTTAGACCTTTGCAGTTTTTTGAGTGTTTTGGTTAGATTGGGACTTCTCGTCATTAATTTTGTGGATTTGTAGCCCCACCAATCCTTGTACATATTTCTTATAGTTATTTATATAATGTTTTGTTTCTTAGCAAAAACAATAATTGTGTGAATTTGTAGAATCTTTAACTTTTATTTATGAATGTTATTTTTGGAAATGGAATCATCAGAAATGTGCATTTTTGGCCTGAGTAAAGAAAACCATTGTCCGTTTAAGAATGGCCGGTGATTATAATCTCAATTCATTCTTTTTTGCCACTGATGATCATCAGCTGTGTGCCATAGCTTTCTACTAAGACAATTCTTTTTGTGCTAGATTTCTTTGGATGGTTAGAATTGGAGGTGGAGTATTCCCTGTAATCAAGGAACCTGATTACCTTGTTAATGGGGATTACCGTGTTGATAAAGGGGCAGCACCAAAGATGTTGAACTGTCTCATGTAAGTTTCTTTGCTGTTATCTTTGTCCTATTTTAGTTTTATTATGATCCTATGGAGTATTGCATGGCAACAATCATGTAACAGTTATTTGGCCCTGAGTTTGGATTTATTTTACTTTCATCTTTTTCTATTTTTAACTTTCATTTATGTCCATCGGGACAATGATAATGATGATTTCAGTCTTTGTTTACAGTATTTTGTACCATAGTGAAATTCTTCAAGGAGGTCCATTGGGCTTACCTGGGCATGAGTCTTTCTTGTTTTAACATTATGACCATCAATTGCTGCATTAATTTGGACAGCTTTTAGCTTGAAAATTTTGGTATTACATGACCATATTATTGGTACCTTGAAAACTTCATTTGCTAATTCCTCCAACATTTTTTGACAACTCTGTTACTTTATTCAAGCGGCCTTAGACTAACTTGCCAAGTTAATTTGGTGGATTTAAGCTTCCTGTCTAAGAGTTTATGTTTTCTGGGGGCTATGCTCCATTCTGTGTCTGTTGGTTGAATATTAACTTCAAACTCACATGTCTGCGTGAGCACATGCATTTTGTCAAGATCTTACAAAAAGGAGGAAAAAAAAAAAACATGCACATCGTCAAGTGATCTTCCAATGAGAGTCATTGTTGCCTTCTTCTATATTGTAGAGGCTTATATGTTTCATCAAGTTTGCATTTCTCTATCAATCCTTACATTTCTGTTGGACGAAAATTTTGCACTTGATGTCCATTTGTTGTCCAGGCTTTTTCTCTTATTTGTTTGCTTCATTGGAGTTTATGATACTTATAAGAACTATTACTTTCTCTCCCTTCAATTTCTATGAGTTTGAAGTCCTAAATGGAATCATGACTTCACTTGTCATCTGGCCAAGAATAAGCCCATGTTTAGTCCTCAACATTTGTTTCAAAATAAAATTTGTTAAGGAGAAATTTAGTTATACTTTTGATGGTCTAGGTTCACTTCTTTGGATATTCTTCTAGGAACTTGTGATGTAATGCTTCCATTCTATTTTGCTAGATTGGCTACTTCGAACTTTGTTAAACCAAAGGTTTCTGGCTTCTTATGTTTGATTTAATTTTTATCTCTATTTATCTGAAGAATAATTCCATTGCTGGAACTTTAAGGGAAAGTTTCCTTTCTATATTGATTAGCAAATAGGAGCAAATTTCCTGAGTAGAACTCTCTCTCTCTCTCTCTCTATTTGTGTTTTATGTAGTGCAATTTCTGATTATCAAGAAGTTTAACTTGTATATTTATTTTTTTATGTGATTAGGTATAAGCTATCATACTATCGATTTGGAGAGCTGGTAACAGAGTATGGCAAACCTCCTGGGTAAGTAATAATAATTCTCTAAATGCATAAGGTCTGTTTGTTTATCACATTATCAATTGCATTTGAGGCTTGTGATCCTCCATGAAATTTTTGTTGTGTTATGCGGAGACAAGCTAAATATGGTTTGCTTTGCCTCTATTCTTGAGATTTTCCACAGTGAAGGGCATTGTTGCTTATAGACATTGCTAAAATTCCCGTAAATGCTTTTTGGGTTGGTAGGTATGATCGTGCGAGGGGGGTCGAAATTGGAAATAAGGATATCAAACTTGAACATTTGGAAGAGGCGTTTACTACATCTAACTGGATAGTTCGTATTTACAAGGTCAAGCCACCTAATAATAGGTGGTGAGACCGAGAGGCAGATCCCTCCCTCTATCGCTGCGGCACAGAAGAGGAACTGAGTAGGAGAAACTGCAAGAGCTTGAGTCTCTTTTTAAGTTATAGTGTTAGTAGTAGAAGGAACCATGTTTTGCTAAGAGATTGAGTTTTTAACATTCATAGGCTCTTTAATTTTCTTGAATACCGTTTTGAGACTCGATAATACCCGTCAGCCTTGTCTGTTTGGACTATTTAATTTATGCCATTACATGGTTGGAAATTTGTTTAGATCCTCCAACTTCTAGTCGAATGTAATTGATTGGCTTGATGCAATTTATATAGTTGAATTTTGATCAAGTGATGAAAGTTTTTGTATCATAGTTGTCTTTGTTTCATCCATATGGGGCCGAAGGAAATTGCCAATATGTTGAACCCAAAATGATGATCAAACTCTATTTTCAACTCATCAAACCCCTTCCGTAACTTTTGTTCCAGTAAATATTATATAATCTTTAGGTAAATATCAAGGAGGGGCATTGTCGGTTTGATTTCTTCGCGCCATCTCTTTTTTTCATTTTGGACATAAAATTGAGCTAATATCTCTTATTTGACAATACACCATACTTTAAACATCTCTTGGGAAATTACCAACTATTCACCCTAAGATTGAAAATGTAAAAATACCAAAAACTTTTGAAATTTCTCATTTTCTTTTCCAAGTTTTTGCTTTCAACAGAGTTATGCTGTGTAATGTTTATCCATACCTTCCAGTTGTGTTTCATACGCTCACAAATATTTGATGAGTTTTGTATTCATACATTAAGATTCAAAGAGATTGCGTTACTAAATTATCGAATACAGGCCTTAATGTTGTCATCTATATTAATATTTGTCGGTTAGCTTACTATAAAATAGCTACCAAATGTAATGCAGTTGGGTCATTCGAAATTCAAAATTGAATTCACACTTTTTTTTTAATATTCTCAGATATAATAATACACTTTACTGCTAGAATTCAGAAAATGTACTAATGATTGAGCACTCTTCGAGCGAGTGACGGCTCCAGAATAAGAAAAAAAAAGAATAAGACAGAGATGAAAAAAAAGACTTTCATTCATAAACATGTCTTAACACAATATTCCCTTTTGCATATATATCTCGTGACTCCTCTAGAGTATTCTAAGGCTAAAAAACAAACATGAGTTAGCAATGGTAAAATATCTAAATTATAATAACAGAATTCAAATAATCGTTAAGAGGAATTATCCATCCACCTTGCTGTCCTGGTTCACGTGGTGTAGTCCTTCATCCAGCTTGGCTGTTTCTTGGTTCTCTCGGATCTAAAGTTGAGCTGCTGTTTTGCTTTTGCGAATTCATTATTGGGCTCCTTAGTCATGGTTTTAGCTCCTTCTTCCTCTCTTGGCAAAATGTCCCTTGCATCCAATTCAATTGGCAAGCCCGTATCATATAATTTTTTACAATCAATCCTTTCATCTTTCTCTATTTACTATATAGTTATATATATGTTTACTTTATGTTAATATCAAAGTTTTCAATATTACAATAAGTTGGAATATATTAGTGAATCTTTGCAGAGAAATAATTTTGTCATCGTAAATTAATTAATATTATGACAGATTTTTCAATAAGACTAAATTAGCATATTATGTTAAATTTGAGCATATAATATAGTGTTTCGAAACTCTCTATTAGAGAAATAAAATTCATAGTAAATTTTTAAACCAAATGCCTGAAAAAACGAATATTAGAAATAGTCATATTCTACTAGCGCAACTCTAGTGTCAAAATGGTAAAAAACTTAAGTGACAAAGGAAAGGAAAAAAAAAAGAAAAAGAAAAAAAAAAGGGTTAAATTAGTTGGATTAATATCTAACTGTGGGCGGGCCCTTTAAAAAAGTTTTACTGTGCCAAATGTTTTATTTTGTTAAAGCTGAGGGCCCAAATGAAAAATATCACCAAAATCAGCCTTCTTGTGTCTCTTAAACAAAAACCCTAACGACAAGCTCGAGCACAGCAGAGCCCTCCAGCCTCCACCACATTTTGAGCCAATTCCTGAGCTGTAAGTCTTCTACTCAATTTCTCTTTTTTTTTTTTTTTCAATAATATCCGGAATATTGATAAAAGGTTTTTTTTTTTTTTTTTGGCTATCGTCTCTAATGTTGCATGTGAAATTATTTCTTGAGAAATTTTATTCAGAAGTAAATTATTTCTTTTTCTAAAATTTTCCTTTTTTATTGATGGTTTTTGTGCGTTTGTTCATTTACACCAAAAATTGGAGGGCTTAGTAGTGATTTACACTGATTATTACTTTTTTTTTTTGGTGTTGTTTGATCTTTTCTGGGGTTTCAGTGAATTTGGTGCTAACTCGATAATAAGATGAGATTAGAGAAGTGTTGGTTTTGCTCCTCCACCGTATATCCAGGCCATGGTATTCAGTTTGTTCGCAACGATGCCAAGGTACGATTTATTATTTTTATGGAGGATTTGCTGGTTCACATGTAGGCTGTCTTTGGCATGATAGAGGTTACATTTTGTTCGGTTGCTTCCTGAAGATTATAGATTTTGGCCGACTTGTGTTTGCTTAGGTGGGATCTGGGATTTCTGTGTCTAGAAATTAAAAACCTGGATAAAATCATGGGCAAGTGTTTGTAGTTATTGGAAATTGTGAGGTGTGCTATGTCTAGGTAGTTTTATTGAACCTTTAATGCACATTTGGGGTTGCAGTGGATTCTGAAATATCGTTTATTTGAGTTCTGTTCATATATTATGTTTCAAAGTCATTTATTTGATGATTGCTAGTGTTCTGGGTCCAAAAACACAACTCAAAGCAATTATGTTACTGAAAATTTGACAACTCAAAATGGGATTGAGGAGTACAAGATTCTCGAGAACCCAGCACAATCCCAAACATCCATTTAGCCTGTATATATATACATGGTA